>NC_060185.1:31686479-31873979 GCF_021184085.1 Oncorhynchus gorbuscha
CATGATAGTTGTTGTTGTTGTTGATGTGGACACCAAGGAACTTGAAGATCTCAACCTGCTAAAGATCCGTCGATGAGAATGGGGTGTGCCCGGCTCTCCTTTTTCCTGTAGTCCACAATCATTTCCTTTATCTTGATCACGTTGAGGGACAGGTTGCTTGCCTGGCACCACACTGCCAGGTCTCTGACCTCCTCCCTATAGGCTGTCTCATCATTGTGGACAATCAGGCCTACCACTGTTGTGTTGTCGGCAAACTTAATGATGGTGTTGGGTCATGCTTGGCCACGCAGTCATGGGTGAACAGGGAGTACAGGAGGGGACTGAGCACCCACCCCTGTGGGGCCCCTGTGTTGAGGATCAGCAGGGCAGATGCGTTGTTACCTACCCTTACCACCTGGAGGCGGCCCATCAGGAATGCCAGGATCGAGTTGCAGAAGGAGGTGTTTTGTCCCAGGGTCCTTAGATTAGTGATGAGTTTTAAGGGCAATATGGTGTTGAACGCTGAGCTGTAGTCAATGAATAGCATTCTCATGTAGGTGTTCCTTTTGTCCAGGGGGGAAAGTGCAGTATCGAGTGCAATATAGATTGTGTCATCTGTGGGTCTGTTGGGGCGGTATGCAAATTGTAGTGGGTCTAGGATTTCTGGGATAATGGTGTTGATATGAGCCATGACCAGCTTTTCAAAGCACTTCATGGCTACAGACGTGAGTGCTACGGGTCAGAAGTAATTTAGGCAGGTTACCTTGGTGTTCTTTGACACAGGGACTATGGTGGTCTGCTTGAAACATGTTGGCATTACAGACATAGTCAGGGAAAGGTTGAAAATGTCAGTGACACTTGCCAGCTGGTGAGCGCATGCTCGGAGTCCCGGTAATCCATCTGGCCCTGAGGCCTTGTGAATGTTGACCTGTTTTAAGGTCTTACTCACATTGGCTACGGACAGCGTGATCAAACAGTCATCTGGAACAGCTGGTGCTCTCATGCATGCTTCAGTGTTGCTTACCTCGAAGTGTGCATAGAAGTCATAGCTCATCTGCTATGCTTGTGTCACTGGGCAGCTCGCGGCTGTGCTTCCCTTTGTAGTCCGTAATAGTTTGCAAGCCCTGCCACATCCCCAACGAGCGTCGGAGCCGGTGTAGTAGGATTCAATGTTAGTCCTGTATTGACGCTTTGCCTGTTTGGCTCATCGGAAGGCATAAGGATTTCTTATAAGCATCTGAGTTAGAGTACTGCTCCTTGAAGTGGCAGCTCTACCCTTTAGCTCAGTGCAGATGTTGCCTGTAATCCATGGCTTCTGGTTGGGGTATGTACGTACGGTCACTGTGGGGATGACGTCATCAATGCACTTATTGATAAAGCCGGTGACTGATGTGGTGTAATCCTCAATGCCATTGGAAGAATCCAGTCAACTCTGCCAGCTGTATGTTATTAATTTTGTCATTGAGCCACGACTCGGTGAAACAAAAGATATTACAGTTTTTAATGTCCTGTTGGTAGGATAGTCTTGATCGGAGCTCATCCAGTTTATTATCCAATGAATGCACATTGGCTAATAGGACTGATGGTAGAGGTGGGTTACTTACAAGGCACCTCAACCTACGTCCCCTCTGTCTCTGTCTCTTCTTTATGCGAATGACAGGGATTTGGGCCTTGTCCAGTGCCTGAAGTAAATACTTTGCATCCGACTTCTTCTTGATAGATACTACTATCTGCTGGCCAAAGTCCAATACACTGCAACAAAACAGTAGGAAAATGAGAACATCACCACAAACCATGTTAGTTTATTGATTGGGATCATCTAAAATGACATATAGAGTTATTAATGTGATGCTGTAATGCCACATGCATACAGCTGTTTCTGCCATCTCACCACTTTATCTTATTAGCAGAACATGAGTAGTACATGTAGCCTACATGTGATTGGCATTTGTGAAGCGTTATTCAGAAACAAAATATGATACATGTTAATTTAGTGTAACATTTACCTGGACAAAATCTGGTGTCCAATTAAAATATTTAATGACATGACAAATTGCCCTGTAGCGCTGATTAGATATGAAACATCATTTAAATTGCATAACATAATGAAATGTCCTATTGACCAAAAAATATTCTAACCTCAAAGAGGTATACCCATATTTTGAATAGCAATTGGATTCAGCAGGATAGTCAAGAGTTTGTTTATGGTGAGACTATTTTGTAGACTCCCGATTTTGTCGCATATCATGTATCTATCATATTTCGTATGGCTAAAATGATTGTTGACATTCATGTAGACAAATCTGAATTCAATTAGCGTATCTAAATTGCATTTATTTGTGTCCAATCCGGTGGCAGGCATCTACTTAGATTGGAAAAGGTACAATACAAGATGCTATCCCTTAGCATTTGGGTGCCAAAATTGCAGTACTTATGCCCTGATTGTCCACAAGTGTGATATGGAAGTATTCCCTCTGTCTAGGGGTCGCTGGGGAACTGCGGTGGTGTCCCCCCCCCAGAAATGTATGATAATAAAAAAAATGATCATGAGAAGCAAGATTCTCTGGTCTGCCAAGTGTCACGCCTGGAGGAAACCTGTCACCATCCCTACTGTGAAGCATGGTGGTGGTAGCATCATGCTATGGGGTTGTTTTTCAGAAGGGAAGACTAGTCAGGATTGAGCGAAAGATTAACGGAGCAAAGTACAGAGAGATCCTTGATGAAAACCTGCTCCAGAGCACTCAGGATTTCAGACTGGGGCGAAGGTTCACCTTCCAACAGGACAACAACCTTAAGCACACAGCCAAGATAACTTCAGGACAAGTCTCTGAATGTCCTTGAGTGGCCCAGCCAGAGTCCGGACTTGAACCAGATCGAACAAGCATGTAGCGTCATACCCAAGAAGACTTGAGGTTACAATCACTGCCAACGGTGCGTCAACAAAGAACTGAGTAAAGGGTTTGAATACTTATGTAAATGTGATATTTTAATTTTTTATGTCTAAAAACCTGTTTTTGTTTTGTCATTCTGGGGTATTGTGTGTAGATTGGTGAGAATTTAAAAAAATTTTTTTTTAGAATAATGCTGTAATGTAAATAAATGTGGAAAAAGTCAAGCGGTCTGAATACTTTCTGAATGAACTGTGTATATAATTACTAAGAGTAGATATTATTGTATGGGACAATATACAAAATTGTATTTATTGGTTTCTTTTCATTTTTAAAGAGAGGAAAATACAATTAATTGAAGGTTACTTGTTGATGTAAAAATCTACATTTACTGATATTAAGATTGTGTCATTGTATTTGGGTTGGAGGTTGGGGTCGCGAGAAATTATTTGGGAAAAAATGAGGTCCCCAGAAATTCTGGCGGAAATAAAATTGGGTCCCCACTGAAAAAGTTTGAATGCCTCTGGTCTAGGGGATATCTGTGTGGCATGCCATACACTGCACTAACAGTTAGCAGTCTTGGTGGTCTTCCTGAACAGTAAGATGTATTATCAGTAAGCAGCCTGTCCCAGAGGCCATGCTGTGGTCTTCAAGTGACGGCCAGCCCTGGCGGGAGCTGACGTATAAGCACTAAGCAGATAATAACAAGATCTGACATCTAATACAATATACATGAGATATTGACCGCAGTTTGCAGCCGCTTGCGCAGTGGTGGAAAAAGTACCAAATTGTCATACTTGAGTAAAAGCAAAACTACTTTAATAGAAAATGACTCAAATAAAAGTGAAAGGCACCCAGTAAAATACTGCTTGAGTAAAAGTGTAAAAATATTTGGTTTTAAGTATACGTACGTATCAAAAGTAAATGTAATTGCTAAAATATACTTAAGTACTGTATTAAAAGTACAATTATAAATAATTTCAAATAATTTATAAAAAGCAAACCAGACGGCACAAATTGTAACATTACATTTTCATGTTTTTTTTTTTTTTACGGGTAGATAGGAGCACACTACAACACTCAGACATCATTTACAAATGAAGCATGTGTGTTTAGTGAGCCCGTCTGATCATAGGCAACAGGGATGACCAGGGATGTTTCCTGTCCCACTAAGTATTCAATATGTTAAGAGTACTTTTGAGTGTCCGGGAAAATGTATGGAGTAAAAAGTACATTATTTTATTCAGGAATATAGTGAAGTAAAAGTAAAAGTAATCAAAAATATAAATTGTTTAAAAAAAACGAATTAAGTAGTACTTTAAAGTATTTTTACTTAAGTACTTTACAGAACTGTGTTTGTGTGTGAGCCCTAGTGAATTAAGCAAAGACTAATATCCTCCTTGTAACTTATTCTGCCCTTGAGTTGCGTTCCCATGCAAAACTAGACAGATAGCTAACAACTAAGTCTTCAATAAAACTCCCATGGCGTGACTTTTCTTGAATGAATATATTGAAAACGTTTATGTTGTGAAACTGCAAAATACAGAAAAGAATATACTTTAGTGTTCAATTCACACCGACATACTACCGACATACTGTAGATGTACATTAAACATTTGAAGTTGCATAAATACAAAGCACGCGCTAAGGTACCATGCATCTGGCATGATGCCAAACCGTATAGCTAATTGTTAACCATATGGTAATTGCTCCTTTCATTACTCTAATAATGTATAACCATCTATGTAGAATAACAAAGCATATTACACTAAAAACAGTAACAAAACTACAGTATTGTATATTTTACAATTCGTTTGCATGACGCATGAGCAAAGTAATTACAGCTAACGACATACACAAAAGGCATTGCAATTTGTGAGTAAATGCAACCAACATTGATATGTAAGAAACTCTATCAATAACAAGATTATCATCATTAGCTAAATGCTTGAATCGAACTTACAAACAAATATTTTTCCAAGGCTGAAGCGTGACAAGAAATAACTACATTGAAAGACCTGCACCGTAGCGTTGTTTGTAGCTGCTTCTTTCGTTTGCGTTGTCTTTCTAAGTACCAGAAAGCGCCACTAGGGGGCAAATAACACCATTGAACACAATGAAAATCCAATTTAACCATTGTAATAAAATAATCTGTTATCTTCTAACAGGATGGCAGCACACTCCCCGCCTGGTATAATGAAATTGTGCCACTATTAAATAAATCATATCAAGAAACAAATGTCCTTTCTATTTTTATCTTTTGTCTCTAGGATGCTTCAGAAAGAAGAACAACAATCTCTGAGATTGGTCTCAGAAACACCTTAGCAGCTCCTTGCTTGACAATTTTTAGTTCTACTTTCCTAACCTTTTTGTCAGTACTGGGAAAGGTTTTTACCACAAGCCCGACTGGCCAGTCATTTCTGTGTGCCTGACTGTCTTTCAATAAGACAACATCTCCCACTTTTACATTTGGCTTTTCTGCTGTCCATTTTCTGCATCTCTGCAGCGTTGTCAGGTACTCCTGTCTCCACCTTCTCCAAAAGGTGTCAGCGAGACACTGGACTTGCTTCCACTGTTTCCATTTCTCTTCTTTTTCTGTTGGAAGAGTGACATCCCACTCACTCTGATCAGAAGAGAGTTCTCTGATTAAGGCTTTACCTTGCATTGTTATTGGAGCCACGAACCCAAGGGGGTCATAAAGACTATTCACTGTGGACAGGATGCCTCTCCGAGTAAAAGGCTTCTCATTGTGGGACACCTGGAATGAGAAGCTGTCTGTTTCCAGGTTCCAGGAAAGTCCCAGACGTCGTTGAAAGGGGAGAGGATCCACTCCTAGGTCCAGATCTTTTAAGTCTTTCGCACGGTCCTCCATAGGGAAGGCTTCCATAACTGTTTTGCTATTGGATGCAATCTTGTGTAGTTTCATGTTGGACTCTGCCAACATTGCTTGTGTTTTTCTTAGAATGTTGACAGCTTCTTCTGTAGTAGCTACTGATGTCAGACCATCATCGACGTAGAAGTTCCTCACTACATATTGCTTGGGTTCTGACCAGTGTTCCTTCTCACCCTGTAGCGCTGCTCGTCTCATGCAGTAGATGGCTACGGCTGGTGAAGGGCTGTTCCCAAATACATGGACTTTCATCCTGTACTCAGTTATGTTTCTATCTGGGTTGTTGTCTTCATACCAGAGAAGCCTTAAGTAATCTCTGTGATCCTCACGTACACCAAAACAGTAAAACATTTGTTGCACATCTGCTGTTAGTGCAATGCAATCCTTGCGGAAACACATTAGGACACCCAAGAGTGTGTTGTTTAAGTCTGGACCACTGAGCAGAACATCGTTAAGTGACACGCCTTGACACTTAGCACTGGAGTCAAATACTACTCGTATTTGTTCAGGCTTTTGTGGATGGTAAACACCAAATATAGGCAGATACCAACGTTCTTTGTCTCCCTCTAGTGGCTGTGAAGGTTCGGCTTGGTCGTTATCCAGCATCTTTTGCATGAAGTCAATAAAATGACGCTTCATGTCAGGCTTTTTGTCTAAAGTCCTGCGAAGTGATGTGAGACGGTTCATGGCCTGCTCCCTGTTATTAGGAAGGCGACGTCTATTGGGGCGAAAGGGTAGTGGAGCCACCCAGTTGTTTCCATCATCCTGGAAAACCTGTTTGTCCATAATGTCCAAGAAGGCTTTGTCCTCCACTGATGGTGCTGGTTTATCATCGTCTTGTGTTTTGTCGAACACGGAACATCCCAGGCTGTCTGTGTTCACAGTTGTGATTGGATCTCTCAAGTGCACTGTAGAGGGAGAGATGTGTTTCTGAGCTACGCTGTTGTAGTTCTCTTTTACCTGGATGATGTCAGGGCAAGGGCTCAGATAGGATGTGCGACCATTTTGAAGTATGTTTGTCCTGAACACGTTAACATTGGCTGGTCGGTGAGCCGTTCCCAGACAGACCTCACCCACAATGACCCACCCGAGGTCGAGTCGCTGTGCATAAGGAGTGTCGTGGGGCCCATTGATTTGCTCTTATACCTTGTGTACCCTTAAGATGTCTCGTCCTAAGAGCAGGAGGATGGGAGCGTCTGGGTCCACAGCTGGAATGCTGTCCATAACTGGTTGCAGATGGGGATGATGATACGCAATGTCGGGGGAGGGAATCTCCATCCGATCGTCTGGCATCATATCACACTCTATCAGAGTAGGGAGAGTGAGCTGCATGTGTCCATCTATAGACTCCACCATGAAGTTGACGGCTCTCCTGCCTGAAGTCTCTGTTACCCCAGAACACGTCTTCATGGTGTATGGAGCAGAGTTGTCATTGATGTTGAAGAGACTGAAAAACTCTGTCTTGGCCAGAGATTTGTTACTTTGTTCATCAAGCACTACATACGTTTTGACAGCTTTCTCTCTTTTCCCAGCCGGATAAGCTTTGACTAAGCATATTTTTGAACATGATCTTGGATTGACTGCCTCACCACAGATCTCTGTACACTTTGAGGTGACAGATAGCAGAGCATCGTCACCTTGCTCCCCGCCATTATCTGTCTCTGCTGTAGCGGTGTATGTATTTGTAGGGGCTGGGCCTGGATGCAGAGCAGCAAGATGCCTGTCGCTGTCGCACTCAGAGCACTTGATTGAAACCTTACAGTCTTTAGCTCTGTGCTGAGTTGACCCACAACATCGGAAACAAATGCCATTGTCTTTGAGATATGATTTGCGCTCATCTAGAGTTTTGTATCTAAACCCACGACACTTTTTAAGAGGATGAGGCTTGTTATGTATTGGGCAGTGACGGTCAGGGTTTTCAACCTTTGTCTTACTGGGTTTGGTTTGGTGGTCTGAAACCTCAGATGACACATCTGTCTTGTATACAGTCACAGGTGTCTTGCTGCTGTACCTGGCAGGTTTCTCACTTTTCATGGACACCTGGTTAGTTGAGGTGTAGAGGGTGAAGCTGGGGTCATTTCTAATTTTCGCCTGGTTCCTGATGAATCTCGAGAAGAACGAGAATGGTGGGAATGCTACCCGATAGTCCTCCTTATATTTGGATCCCTGTGCTATCCATTTTTCTTGTAAACTGAATGGAAGTTTCTCTACAATAGGGTTTACCCCCCAAGATGTGTCCAGATAAGCGAGGCCTGGAAGGTACCCTTCTACTTTAGCACACTCCAGTTCGAGAAGAATGTCACCTAGTTCTCTTAGTTTGTGATTGTCTTTGTTAGCCAGTTTTGGAAAATCATCAATTTTCTTCAACAGTGCATTCTCGATCACTTCGGGTGTACCATAGCACTCTTCTAGTCGTTGCCAGACCATGTTAAGCCCTGCTGTTGCGTTGAAAATATGGACAGATCTAATTCTGTTTGCTTGCTCAGACGACTCTGCCCCTAGCCACTTGGTAATTAGATCTAACTCTTCCCTGGCTGATAAATTCAAGTCTCTGGTCGCATTGAGAAAGGATGCTTTCCATGCCCAATAATTTTCAGGGCGATCATCAAACTTCAGGAGTCCTGAACTCACCATCTCACGTCGTAGGAGGTACTTGGTGAGGTCTGGTGCCACTTGTGACTCAGGGAAGTTGTGTGTGTGTGACTGGAAGTGGGCTTGCTTTCCATTTCCACCATGCTGCTGTTCATTTCTTTTGAACGGAGAGTCTCTGCTCATGTTCTGTTGTTTGCTACTTTCTGGATTATGGTATGTAGCTGGGTCAACACTAAGCTCTTGTTTCTCCACTTCAAATGGAAGTTCAGCAAAGTAGGGCCTAGCATGTTGTTGTACGTACTCAAATGTACGTTGGACTGGACTTAAGGGCTGTGTCCCGGTGTCTAGTTCTCTGCGAAGCTCTCTGCGTTCTGATCCTACAACTTCTTCAAAGGCTACAGCTTCAGCCAATGCAACAGCAGCTGTTCTCTCAACTTGGAGAACATATAAACTTGCCTCGAGGTCAGCTTTTTGCTTCTCTGTTTCTGCCTTTTGCTTCAACAAGCTGGCCTCTATTTCTGCCTTTTGCTTCAACAAGCTGGCCTCTATTTCTGCCTTTTGCTTCAACAAGCTGGCCTTTTGCTTCATCACAGAAGCTTCCTTCTCAGCATAAGAGACTTGTGCGCGTGCTGCCTCCGCCTTGGCGCGTGCTTTGACGGCTGCAGAACTCGCCGTTGAGGATCTGCTTGACTGTTTTGATGACCTTGATCTTGTAGATTTAGACTTGGTCCCAATGTGCTGAAGAGGCTCTTCCATCTCTCTCTGTGAACACCTGGCTCTGGTTGTTGCATCGTAGACTGCTGGTCTTCCCTATGATAAGAGGCTTTGTTGGCTGATGAACGTAGAAACATAACCACCGTGTGCAGTTATTCTTGTGCTTGAGCCCGCTGTGATGATGTTTTTTCACTATTCTGCCCTTGAGTTGCGTTCCCATGCAAAACTAGACAGATAGCTAACAACTAAGTCTTCAATAAAACTCCCAAGGCGTGACTTTTCTTGAATGAATATATTGAAAACGTTTATGTTGTGAAACTGCAAAATACAGAAAAGAATATACTTTAGTGTTCAATTCACACCGACATACTACCGACATACTGTAGATGTACATTAAACATTTGAAGTTGCATAAATACAAAGCACGAGCTAAGGTACCATGCATCTGGCATGATGCCAAACCATATAGCTAATTGTTAACCATATGGTAATTGCTCCTTTCATTACTCTAATAATGTATAACCATCTATGTAGAATAACAAAGCATATTACACTAAAAACAGTAACAAAACTACAGTATTGTATATTTTACAATTCGTTTGCATGACGCATGAGCAAAGTAATACAGCTAACGACATACACAAAAGGCATTGCAATTTGTGAGTAAATGCAACCAACATTGATATGTAAGAAACTCTATCAATAACAAGATTATCATCATTAGCTAAATGCTTGAATCGAACTTACAAACAAATATTTTTCCAAGGCTGAAGCGTGACAAGAAATAACTACATTGAAAGACCTGCACCGTAGCGTTGTTTGTAGCTGCTTCTTTCGTTTGCGTTGTCTTTCTAAGTACCAGAAAGCGCCACTAGGGGGCAAATAACACCATTGAACACAATGAAAATCCAATTTAACCATTGTAATAAAATAATCTGTTATCTTCTAACAGGATGGCAGCACATAACTGTTACATCTTGTTCGTATGCAACAGAAGAACAGTATAGATGGTGGTTCTCAAATACTTGTGAAAACAATGTTATAAATTGCAGTACCTGTGGCCATCTGACAATGGCATGGATACTGGAAAATAATTGTTTTCTATTAGCATATATATACAGTACAAAACACTAGCGGCAAAATACTGGTTCAGTATATTAACTTTACAAGGGAGAATTATGCAAATGAACATGGACTTGTGTTTGTGATGCAACAGTAGAAGTATAACCCCTATGATGTAACTGGAATGATGAGATAGACGTTCTTCTTCTATGTATTTGTTTTATGATTTCACTGCCACACTGTGTTTGATCTTGTCTAGCCATCTTGTCTCAAGAGGACCACAATGGAAATAAGTCCCAGACTTTATTGTGTGTTTTCCACGATGATAGAATAACCATCCTGAATGCCAGTTACTAGGAGTTATTTTAGCGTAGAAAACACAGTGATGGCAACCAACAATTTGTGTTTTTACAAACACAAGTCTTATCACACCATGAGGTGCTCTTCTCAAACTGTAGGAAGACAAGATACCATCATTTATAGGTTACATTACCACACATAGCCACTGTTCAGGATTGCCCCGTGGGAACCCTAATGGAAATTGCATCAATCAAATCAAATCCAAATTAAATGGTCACATACGCGTGTTTAGCAGATGTTATTGCAGGTGTAGCGAAATGTTTGTCTTTCTAGCTCCAACAGTGCAGTAATATCTAACAAGTAACATCTAACAATTTCACAACATATACCCAATACACACAAATCTAAGTAAGGAATGGAATTAAGAATATATAAATATATGGACGAGCAATGTCAGATCAGCATAAACTAAGATACAGTAGAATAGTATAGAATACAGTACATACATATGAGATGAGTAATACAAGATATGTAAACATTATTAAAGTGGAAAGTAGGGTTCCTTATTAGGCAGATGGTGCAAATTGTACACTTTTTGAGCTCCCTGAAGACAGCCATTATGGAAGATAATATAGCCATTTATTGTGTTTTGGGGTGAAGGCTAAATGCAGTAACTGACTATTCTAATATAATAATAATAATATATGCCATTTAGCAGACGCTTTTATCCAAAGCGACTTACAGTCATGTGTGCATACATTCTACGTATGGGTGGTCCCGGGGATCGAACCCACTACCCTGGCGTTACAAGCGCCATGCTCTACCAACTGAGCTACAGAACCCACCCGCGTGGCATTGAGAAAAACACAGATGTACTTTTACATTTGATGAAGTGTAATTGGGGTGTGCATTAGGTCTAGACCTACTATGAATGAAATGAAGTGTAATTGGGGTGTGCATTAGGTCTAGACCTACTATGAATGAAATGAAGTGTAATTGGGGTGTGCATTAGGTCTAGACCTACTATGAATGAAATGAAGTGTAATTGGGGTGTGCATTAGGTCTAGACCTACTATGAATGAAATGAAGTGTAATTGGGGTGTGCATTAGGTCTAGACCTACTATGAATGAAATGAAGTGTAATTGGGGTGTGCATTAGGTCTAGACCTACTATGAATGAAATGAAGTGTAATTGGGGTGTGCATTAGGTCTAGACCTACTATGAATTAAATGAAGTGTAATTGGGGTGTGCATTAGGTCTAGACCTACTATGAATGAAATGAAGTGTAATTGGGGTGTGCATTAGGTCTAGACCTACTATGAATGAAATGAAGTGTAATTGGGGTGTGCATTAGGTCTAGACCTACTATGAATGAAATGAAGTGTAATTGGGGTGTGCATTAGGTCTAGACCTACTATGAATGAAATGAATGGTAGAACACTTTGTTGTTGTCTTCACCCTCAGTGTGTTTGATACCTTGCACAAATATGTGTTCCTTTTAATTCTCCGAGCTACGTATCTTTTCCACGGATCGTCTACAACCAAGTACTGTAGCTATCAGCATACTGGCACAATAGACAAATGGTCAGAAGCAGTAAAATAATAACATCCAAACTAAAACATGAACTGGGATTGGTTATTTAGAATCAACAAAAATGGCCCAAGTTTGACTTTCAGAGGTCTTACTTTCCCCACCCTGAACTCTTTCACATATTATTGGGTGTCCTGTAAACCTCAACCTTTAGAAATGTCAGATATGTCCTGCAGGCCACTGTAAAATAAGATTTTAGTGGCCATGGTTGCAGTGGCGGTCAGTGCTGTTTATGATGAGGGAGGACGATTATGTTTTTCATGAGCATAGCCTTATTTCTATTACAGCATGTTGAATGACTGTCGTTCATATTCCATTCACCCAGTTCAAAGTAACAGCTATAGGTTTAGGCTACTAAATGATACTAAAATTTTCCCTATTTTAATTTTACCAGGCAAGTCAGTTCAGAACAAATTCTTATTTTCAATGACAGCCTAGGAACAGTGGGTTAACTGCCTGTTCAGGGGTAGAACGACAAATTTGTAACTTGTCAGCTCGGGGATTTGAACTTACAACCTTCCAGTTACTAGTCCAACGCTCTAACCACTAGGCTACCCTGCCACCCATCATGAGTTTGCTACAACCTAGCCTATTAATGAATGTTTACAACGTAGGTGCACACAGGTCGAGAGATCAATTTGAGGTGACAGACGGTGACACATTCAATACCGCCTTTCAAACTCTTGCCTGCATCTGGTTTATCTAGGGTGTAGTCATTAGTCCAACATTTGCAAACAAGATTTTATATTGGACAAAGTCAGCTATTTATATTCCTGTTTAGTTTGCTTCCGTTTAAGAAACGTTTTTAAACAGAATCGGCGGAATGAATACACCCCTGATCATAGCAGCCATGTTGTATTCATTCTAGTCTCTATGCACTCTCCTCCTCTCACCTTTTCCCTTCGCTTGTGGACTTCAATGAAGAACACACCAGGCCAAAATAACTTTCCAAGCCAAACTATGTCATAACCGCTACACACAGCCTACATCGTTATTCCCATATTAGCTAATGTAACGTCATAGTCAACATAGCTAATAGAACTAAAGCATTAGTAAACATGCTACAATCATGCAGTAACGTTACAGTGTATAGTCAGTAAGCAGTTACACTGACGGGCCCAGGTGGCAACAAATTAATAAAACTAAAAGCTTACCTTAACTTGGAAGAGTCTTATGTTGGATAGTTAAAGCCAGCTAGCTAACATGTTTGAGCCGGGTGTTTGAGTAACTAAACTAGCTAGGTGCATTTTCTAGCAAAGTAAGCAAAACTGAAAGTGAAAAAAATGACCAAATCTCTCTCTCTCTTGCTTCTCCTTCATTTTTGAAGAAATTAATTTGTTGAAAACTTTCAGTACTAGATAAATCCTCTGATCCTTTGATTGGGTGGACAACATGTCAGTTCATGCTGCAAGAGCTCTGATAGTTTGGAGGACGTTCTTCAGAAGTTGTCATAATTACTGTGTAAGTCTATGGAAGGGGGTGAGAACCAAGAGCCTCCTAGGTGTTGTATTAAAGTCAATGTACCAAGAGGAGGATGGAAGATAGCTGCCCTCCGGCTACACCATGGTGCTACCCTACAGAGTGCTGCTGAGGCTACTTTAGACCATCATTTCAAAACAGTGTGTTTTAATAAATTATTTGGTGACGTGAATATATTTAGAATAGTTTTATCTACAAAGGATAACTTTTTCAATGTTTTACCATTTCTATTTTTAGGAAATTCACTGTGGAGGATGGTCCTCCCCTTCCTCCTCTGAGGAGCCTCCATATGGTTGCAGCTGTAGCCTACCAAACACATGCAGCCAAATATTTTCCGGCAAATTGGGTCATCTTAACAAATGAGCACAGGGAATATACGTATTTTTCTAGCTTTCCGGTTGCCATCCAAGTAATATCTATTGTTGTTAGCACAGCAGTCTCTCTTCATTTGCATAGAAGCATCATTACATTTAACAAGTGCCTTTCTTCCAAAAACACCCCCTTCTATAAGTCTTAATGAAAATTTTTCATTGATGATTTGTATGTGTAATATACTTAGCTAGCTGTTGTACTAGAGCAGTAATTCAACATCTAGTCAATTTTAAATTATGCAGTGGTTCCAAAGATGTCAGTCCATTACAAACCACACTACCATGTCTCCTTGAATGTCTATTTTCATTAAGTTTCTCATCGCTGAGGCTTTTGTGCCTCCTTAATGTTGCTTCCTTAGGTGTCGCGATTCACAGTCAACTGCAAACAGAAATGTGTCCGCCTAGGGCTGTGGTTGTTAGAGCCACACAGTCTTTTCCAGCCCATTGTGAAATGGTCACTGTTTGAGGTCTTTGAGACTCCCTGATGCTGCTGTCCTATCATCACCAAACCTGAAGGCATGTTGCTGCCTACAAATGGATGGTTGTTGGTCACATTTGGAAACAGGAAACAATAGTAGTAGGGACAAGAGGATCGTTCGTGGTACAACTCGGGTGTAATGACCCGCAGAACATGTATTATCATTGACTTTATTTAATCCCTTGGCCTTCCTCCCTGGACTGTGGTAATGGTGTTTGGACCATGGTTTATCTAGTCTGAGAAATAGGAGCAGGTCACTGCAGCAGGGGTTAAAGATAGCAGAGAATCCAGCCTCACTAACCCAGCTATGGTGGGGCAGGATGCTTGCGCTAACCAAGGGAGAAAGACTGCCCCCTCTCATTGAAGCCACGAAGTTCAAGGATGATCGCGATACTGCACACATTGTTTTCCGCAAACAGGATCCCCCATTATAGTGAAAGGGAAAGAGGCAATATTTACGGTTAATCTTTGTGTAAATAAATACAAATTTCGAAGACAATTGTGGTAATTGCTTTAATTGAACAAGATGTAGAGTACCAGTCAAAAGTTTGGACACACCTACTCATTCAAGGGTTTTTCTTTGTTTTTTACTATTTTTTACATTATACAATAATAGTGAAGACATCAAAACTATGAAATAACACATACGGAATCATGTAGTAACCAAAACGTGTTTAAGAAATCAATTTGATTTTCTTTGAGATTCTTCAAAGTAGCCACCCTTTGCCTTGAAGCGTTGCACACTCTTGGCATTCTCTCAACCAGCTTCATGAGGTAGTCACCTGGAATGCGTTTCAATTAACAGGTGTGCCTTGTTAAAAGTTCATTTGTGGAATTTCTTTCCTTCTTAATGCATTTGAGCCAATCAGCTGTGTTGTGACATGGTAGGGGTGGTATACAGAAGATAGCTCTATTTGGAAAAAGAACAGCTCAAATAAGCAAAGAGAAACAACAGTAGATCATTACTTTAAGACAGATATTGTATATTGTGAACTCCGAAAGTTTCTTCAGGTGCAGTCACAAAAAAACATCAAGCGCTATGATGAAACTGGCTCTCATGAGTACCACCACAGAAAGGAAGACCCAGAGTTACATCTGCTGTAGAGGATAAGTTCATTAGTTACCAGCCTCAGAAAGTAACAGACACATCACAATATCAACTGTTCAGAGGAGACTGCGTGAATCAGGCCTTCATGGTCGAATTGCTGCAAAGTAACCACCACTAAAGGACACCAATAAGAAGAAGAGAATTGCTTGCGCCAAGAAATACGAGCAACGGACACTAGCTGGTGGAAATCTGTCCTTTGGTCTGATTTTTGGTTCCAACGTCATGTCTTTGTGAGATGTTGAGTGTGTGAAGGATGATCTCCGCATGTGTAGTTCCTACCGTGAAGCAAGGAGGAGGATGTGTGATGGTGTGGGGGGTGATTTCCTGGTGACACGGTCTGTGATCTATTTAGAATTCAAGGCACACTTAACCAGCATGGCTACCACATCATTCTACAGCAATACACCATCCCATCTGGTTTGCATTTAGTGGGAGTATCATTTGTTTTTCAACAGGACAATTACATTTACATTTACATTTAAGTCATTTAGCAGACGCTCTTATACAGAGCGACTTACAAATTGGTGCATTCACCTTATGACATCGAGTGGAACAGTCACTTTACAATAGTGCATCTAAATCTTAAAGGGGGGGGGGTGAGAGGGATACTTATCCTATCTTATCCTATCCTAGGTATTCCTTAAAGAGGTGGGGTTTCAGGTGTCTCCGGAAGGTGGTGATTGACTCCGCTGTCCTGGCGTCGTGAGGGAGTTTGTTCCACCATTGGGGGGCCAGAGCAGCGAACAGTTTTGACTGGGCTGAGCGGGAGCTGTACTTCCTCAGTGGTAGGGAGGCGAGCAGGCCAGAGGTGGATGAACGCAGTGCCCTTGTTTGGGTGTAGGGCCTGATCAGAGCCTGGAGGTACTGAGTTGCCGACAATGACCCAACACACCTCCAGGCGGTGTAAGGGCTATTTTACAAAGAATGAGAGTAATGGAGTGCTTCATCAGATGACCTGGCCTCCACAATCACCTGACCTCAACCCAATTGAGATGATTTGGGATGAGTTGGACAAGTGCTCAGCATATGTGGGAACTCTCTGAAGACTTTTGGAAAAACATTCCAGGTGAAGCTGGTTGAGAGAATGCCAAGAGTGTGCAAAGCTGTCATCAAGTCAAGTGTGGCTACTTTGAGGAATCTATAATATAAAAATAGAAATATATTTTGATTCGTTTAACACTTTTTTGGTTACTACAGTACATGATTCCATATGTGTTATTTCATAGTGTTGATGTATTCACTATTATTCTATAATGTAGAAAATAGTATAAAAATGAAAAACCCTTGAATGAGTAGGTGTGTCCAAACTTTTGACTGGTACTCTATGCCTATCAGTTAATTAGGTCAGATAGGAGAGAGGCGTTGTGCTGTGAGTTCTTGTGATACTTGTTTTTTAAAGCTGATTTAGCTTTTTGCTTGAGTGATTTCAGATGGAAGGGAATTCCATTTGAGATATCACTCTTGTAGACCAAAGAAGCACCCATAAAAATAGGATATTCAAAATCCAGTGTATGGGCTTAGAGCAAGTTATTGAATAGCTAATGAATATTTATAATTGTATTTATTTATAACTACCTTGTAAATAATGTATCAGTAGTAATTATAATGACATTTATTTAAACGTATAACATTTCAATCCAGTAATGAGCCTATCATTGCATTTATGTAGAATAATTGATAATAGTTGAAAGTTGGACATTTTCAAAGCTAATTGGTACAAATGACTATAAAAAGGGTTTACATTTCAGCATTTTTCAAATGATAAAGCTGATGCATCTTAATATATTTTTGATTGGAGCAAGAGTATATTCTATATCATTAATGTAATTATCTTACATTGTCTTCCAACCAGACATCCCTTTCTTTGCACTTTGCCATCGTGTCTGCTTGCTTTATTTGTCTTTTTAAATGGTCTCTTTGTTTCTATAAAATCCTCTGGTGATGCAGGACAGAGGGAATGTGGCTTTGAATTAGTGGCTATAAATCTACTTGAAAGTAATACCTGTAGAACAGACATTGCAACAGCTGCAACTTGTTTACCTATGATTGACCGTAAAGCAGTGAGGCGGGGCAGCTTTGACAGACTGTAAAGAGTCACTTGAGATGTTGCATTTGGTGATGCACATTTCTGATTGAAGACCTCAGTAATCCCAGTGGCAGAGAGGAGCCACCAGTGCAGCCCTGTTATTTCTATCCAAATCATTGATCTCACGCTCTCAATGCACCTCCACTGGAAGATCACCAGATTAGTGGGTTCAAGCATATTGTCCAAGGGAATTTGGTTTCTGTTGCATCAAAGTGGGGCTACATAAATAATGCATGCTTTAAGCAGGACTCTGTAATGAGTCCCATTGCTAAGGACACCCTAATTGTAAAAAGAAAGACCCAAACTAGATGTGCTTATGAATGATAAATGATGTGGGCTTAATCTCATTTTAGGGTATCAATGGTGAAAACAAACAAAGATATAGCTAAACAATATTCCCATAACACACAAATAAGTTTCACAGTCACAGGAATATAACTAGCATGTAAATCTACAACAAAATTAATATAACTAGTGTCACACAAAGTTAGAACAAGGTTAATATAACTAGTCTCATACAATGTTACAAGGTTAATATAACTAGTGTCATACCAAACTAAAACAAGGTTAACATAACTAGTCTCATACCAAAATGAAACAAGGTTAACATAACTAGTCTCATACCAAAATGAAACAAGGTTAATATAACTAGTCTTATACAAAGATAAAACAAGGTTAATATAACTAGTCTTATACAAAGATAAAACAAGGTTAATATAACTAGTCTTATACAAAGATAAAACAAGGTTAATATAACTAGTGTCATACAAAACTAGAACAAGGTTAATATAACTAGTGTCATACAAAACTAGAACAAGGTTAACATAACTAGTCTCATACCAAACTAAAACAAGGTTAACATAACTAGTCTCATACCAAAATGAAACAAGGTTAATATAACTAGTCTTATACAAAGATAAAACAAGGTTAATATAACTAGTCTTATACAAAGATAAAACAAGGTTAATATAACTAGTGTCATACAAAACTAGAACAAGGTTGATATAACTAGTGTCATACAAAGTTAGAACAAGGTTAATATAACTAGTCAAAACTAAAACAAGGTTAAAATAACTAGTCTTATACAAAGATAAAACAAGGTTAATATAACTAGTGTCATACAAAACTAGAACAAGGTTGATATAACTAGTGTCATACAAAGTTAGAACAAGGTTAATATAACTAGTCAAAACTAAAACAAGGTTAAAATAACTAGTCTCATACAAAACTAAAACAAGGTTAATATAACTAGTCTCATACAAAACTAAAACAAGTTTAATATAACAAGTCTCATACCAAACTAAAACAAGGTTAATATAACTAGTCTCATACAAAACTAAAACAAGGTTAATATAACTAGTCTAATACAAAGTTAATATGACTAGTCTCATACAAAGTTAGAACAAGGTTAATATAACTAGTCTCATGCAAAGTTAAAACAAGGTTAATATAACTAGTCTCATACAAAACTAAAACAAGGTTAATATAACTAGTCTCATACAAATTTAAGACAAGGTTAATATAACTAGTCTCATACAAATTTAAGACAAGGTTAATATAACTAGTCTCATGCAAAGTTAAAACAAGGTTAATATAACTAGTCTCATGCAAAGTTAAAACAAGGTTAATATAACTAGTCTCATACAAAACTAAAACAAGGTTAATATAACTAGTCTCATACAAATTTAAGACAAGGTTAATATAACTAGTCTCATACAAAGTTAAAACAAGGTTAATATAACTAGTCTCATACAAATTTAAGACAAGGTTAATATAACTAGTCTCATACAAAGTTAAAACAAGGTTAATATAACTAGTTTCATACCAAACTAAACAAGGTTAATATAACTAGTGTCATACAAAACTAAACAAGGTTAATATAACTAGTGTCATACAAAATTAAAACAAGGTTAATATAACTAGTTTCATACCAAACTAAACAAGGTTAATATAACTAGTGTCATACAAAGTTAAAACAAGGTTAATATAACTAGTTTCATACCAAACTAAACAAGGTTAATATAACTAGTCTCATACAAAGTTAAAACAAGGTTAATATAACTAGTTTCATACCAAACTAAACAAGGTTAATATAACTAGTTTCATACCAAACTAAACAAGGTTAATATAACTAGTTTCATACCAAACTAAACAAGGTTAATATAACTAGTCTCATACAAAACTAGAACAAGGTTAATATAACTAGTTTCATACCAAACTAAACGAGGTTAATATAACTAGTTTCATACCAAACTAAACAAGGTTAATATAACTAGTTCCATACCAAACTAAACAAGGTTAATATAACTAGTCTCATACAAAACTAGAACAAGGTTAATATAACTAGTCTCATACAAAACTAAAACAAGGTTAATATAACTAGTCTCATACAAAACTAAAACAAGGTTAATATAACTAGTCTCATACAAAGTTAGAACAAGGTTAATATAACTAGTGTCAAACAAAACTAGAACAAGGTTAATATAACTAGTGTCATACAAAGTTAATATAACTAGTCTCATACAAAGTTAGAACAAGGTTAATATAACTAGTTTCATACCAAACTAAACAAGGTTAATATAACTAGTCTCATACAAAACTAAAACAAGTTTAATATAACAAGTCTCATACCAAACTAAAACAAGGTTAATATAACTAGTCTCATACAAAACTAAAACAAGGTTAATATAACTAGTCTCATACAAAACTAAAACAAGGTTAATATAACTAGTCTAATACAAAGTTAATATGACTAGTCTCATACAAAGTTAGAACAAGGTTAATATAACTAGTCTCATGCAAAGTTAAAACAAGGTTAATATAACTAGTCTCATACAAAACTAAAACAAGGTTAATATAACTAGTCTCATACAAATTTAAGACAAGGTTAATATAACTAGTCTCATACAAATTTAAGACAAGGTTAATATAACTAGTCTCATGCAAAGTTAAAACAAGGTTAATATAACTAGTCTCATGCAAAGTTAAAACAAGGTTAATATAACTAGTCTCATACAAAACTAAAACAAGGTTAATATAACTAGTCTCATACAAATTTAAGACAAGGTTAATATAACTAGTCTCATACAAAGTTAAAACAAGGTTAATATAACTAGTCTCATACAAATTTAAGACAAGGTTAATATAACTAGTCTCATACAAAGTTAAAACAAGGTTAATATAACTAGTTTCATACCAAACTAAACAAGGTTAATATAACTAGTGTCATACAAAACTAAACAAGGTTAATATAACTAGTGTCATACAAAATTAAAACAAGGTTAATATAACTAGTTTCATACCAAACTAAACAAGGTTAATATAACTAGTGTCATACAAAGTTAAAACAAGGTTAATATAACTAGTTTCATACCAAACTAAACAAGGTTAATATAACTAGTCTCATACAAAGTTAAAACAAGGTTAATATAACTAGTTTCATACCAAACTAAACAAGGTTAATATAACTAGTTTCATACCAAACTAAACAAGGTTAATATAACTAGTTTCATACCAAACTAAACAAGGTTAATATAACTAGTCTCATACAAAACTAGAACAAGGTTAATATAACTAGTTTCATACCAAACTAAACGAACAAGGTTAATATAACTAGTTTCATACCAAACTAAACAAGGTTAATATAACTAGTTCCATACCAAACTAAACAAGGTTAATATAACTAGTCTCATACAAAACTAGAACAAGGTTAATATAACTAGTCTCATACAAAACAAAAAACAAGGTTAATATAACTAGTCTCATACAAAACTAAAACAAGGTTAATATAACTAGTCTCATACAAAGTTAGAACAAGGTTAATATAACTAGTGTCAAACAAAACTAGAACAAGGTTAATATAAAGTGTCATACAAAGTTAATATAACTAGTCTCATACAAAGTTAGAACAAGGTTAATATAACTAGTTTCATACCAAACTAAACAAGGTTAATATAACTAGTCTCATACAAAGTTAGAACAAGGTTAAAATAACTAGTATCATACAAAGTTAGAACAAGGTTAATATAACTAGTTTCATACCAAACTAAACAAGGTTAATATAACTAGTATCATACAAAGTTAGAACAAGGTTAATATAACTAGTCTCATACAAAGTTAATATAACTAGTATCATACAAAGTTAGAACAAGGTTAAAATAACTAGTATCATACAAAGTTAGAACAAGGTTAAAATAACTAGTCTCATACAAAGTTAATATAACTAGTATCATACAAAGTTAATATAACTAGTATCATACAAAGTTAATATAACTAGTCTCATACAAAGTTAGAACAAGGTTAATATAACTAGTCTCATACAAAGTTAATATAACTAGTCTCATACAAAGTTAGAACAAGGTTAATATAACTAGTCTCATACAAAGTTAATATAACTAGTCTCATACAAAGTTAGAACAAGGTTAATATAACTAGTCTCATACAAAGTTAATATAACTAGTCTCATACAAAGTTAGAACAAGGTTAATATAACTAGTCTCATACAAAGTTAATATAACTAGTATCATACAAAGTTAGAACAAGGTTAAAATAACTAGTATCATACAAAGTTAGAACAAGGTTAAAATAACTAGTCTCATACAAAGTTAATATAACTAGTATCATACAAAGTTAATATAACTAGTATCATACAAAGTTAATGTAACTAGTCTCATACAAAGTTAGAACAAGGTTAATATAACTAGTCTCATACAAAGTTAATATAACTAGTCTCATACAAAGTTAGAACAAGGTTAATATAACTAGTCTCATACAAAGTTAGAACAAGGTTAATATAACTAGTCTCATACAAAACTAAAACAAGGTTAATATAACTAGTCTCATACAAAGTTAGAACAAGGTTAATATAACTAGTGTCAAACAAAACTAGAACAAGGTTAATATAACTAGTGTCATACAAAGTTAATATAACTAGTCTCATACAAAGTTAGAACAAGGTTAATATAACTAGTTTCATACCAAACTAAACAAGGTTAATATAACTAGTCTCATACAAAGTTAGAACAAGGTTAAAATAACTAGTATCATACAAAGTTAGAACAAGGTTAAAATAACTAGTTTCATACCAAACTAAACAAGGTTAATATAACTAGTATCATACAAAGTTAGAACAAGGTTAATATAACTAGTCTCATACAAAGTTAATATAACTAGTATCATACAAAGTTAGAACAAGGTTAAAATAACTAGTTTCATACCAAACTAAACAAGGTTAATATAACTAGTATCATACAAAGTTAGAACAAGGTTAATATAACTAGTCTCATACAAAGTTAATATAACTAGTATCATACAAAGTTAGAACAAGGTTAAAATAACTAGTTTCATACCAAACTAAACAAGGTTAATATAACTAGTATCATACAAAGTTAGAACAAGGTTAATATAACTAGTATCAAACAAAAGTTAGAACAAGGTTAATATAACTAGTCTCATACAAAGTTAATATAACTAGTATCATACAAAGTTAGAACAAGGTTAAAATAACTAGTATCATACAAAGTTAGAACAAGGTTAAAATAACTAGTCTCATACAAAGTTAATATAACTAGTATCATACAAAGTTAATATAACTAGTATCATACAAAGTTAATATAACTAGTCTCATACAAAGTTAGAACAAGGTTAATATAACTAGTCTCATACAAAGTTAATATAACTAGTCTCATACAAAGTTAGAACAAGGTTAATATAACTAGTCTCATACAAAGTTAATATAACTAGTCTCATACAAAGTTAGAACAAGGTTAATATAACTAGTCTCATACAAAGTTAATATAACTAGTCTCATACAAAGTTAGAACAAGGTTAATATAACTAGTCTCATACAAAGTTAATATAACTAGTCTCATACAAAGTTAGAACAAGGTTAATATAACTAGTCTCATACAAAGTTAATATAACTAGTCTCATACAAAGTTAGAACAAGGTTAATATAACTAGTTTCATACCAAACTAAACAAGGTTAATATAACTAGTCTCATACAAAGTTAGAACAAGGTTAATATAACTAGTCATCAGAACAAGGTTAATATAACTAGTTTCATACAAACTAAACAAGGTTAATATAACTAGTATCATACAAAGTTAGAACAAGGTTAATATAACTAGTCTCATACAAAGTTAATATAACTAGTATCATACAAAGTTAATATAACTAGTATCATACAAAGTTAATATAACTAGTCTCATACAAAGTTAGAACAAGGTTAATATAACTAGTCTCATACAAAGTTAGAACAAGGTTAATATAACTAGTGTCATACAAAACTAGAACAAGGTTAATATAACTAGTCTCATACAAAACTAAAACAAGGTTAATATAACTAGTCTCATACAAAACTAAAACAAGGTTAATATAACTAGTCTCATACAAAGTTAGAACAAGGTTAATATAACTAGTGTCAAACAAAACTAGAACAAGGTTAATATAACTAGTGTCATACAAAGTTAATATAACTAGTCTCATACAAAGTTAGAACAAGGTTAATATAACTAGTTTCATACCAAACTAAACAAGGTTAATATAACTAGTCTCATACAAAGTTAGAACAAGGTTAAAATAACTAGTATCATACAAAGTTAGAACAAGGTTAATATAACTAGTTTCATACCAAACTAAACAAGGTTAATATAACTAGTATCATACAAAGTTAGAACAAGGTTAATATAACTAGTCTCATACAAAGTTAATATAACTAGTATCATACAAAGTTAGAACAAGGTTAAAATAACTAGTATCATACAAAGTTAGAACAAGGTTAAAATAACTAGTCTCATACAAAGTTAATATAACTAGTATCATACAAAGTTAATATAACTAGTATCATACAAAGTTAATATAACTAGTCTCATACAAAGTTAGAACAAGGTTAATATAACTAGTCTCATACAAAGTTAATATAACTAGTCTCATACAAAGTTAGAACAAGGTTAATATAACTAGTCTCATACAAAGTTAATATAACTAGTCTCATACAAAGTTAGAACAAGGTTAATATAACTAGTTTCATACCAAACTAAACAAGGTTAATATAACTAGTCTCATACAAAGTTAGAACAAGGTTAATATAACTAGTTTCATACCAAACTAAACAAGGTTAATATAACTAGTATCATACAAAGTTAGAACAAGGTTAATATAACTAGTCTCATACAAAGTTAATATAACTAGTCTCATACAAAGTTAGAACAAGGTTAATATAACTAGTTTCATACAAACTAAACAAGGTTAAAATAACTAGTATCATACAAAGTTAGAACAAGGTTAATATAACTAGTTTCATACCAAACTAAACAAGGTTAATATAACTAGTATCATACAAAGTTAGAACAAGGTTAATATAACTAGTCTCATACAAAGTTAATATAACTAGTATCATACAAAGTTAGAACAAGGTTAAAATAACTAGTATCATACAAAGTTAGAACAAGGTTAAAATAACTAGTCTCATACAAAGTTAATATAACTAGTATCATACAAAGTTAATATAACTAGTATCATACAAAGTTAATATAACTAGTCTCATACAAAGTTAGAACAAGGTTAATATAACTAGTCTCATACAAAGTTAATATAACTAGTCTCATACAAAGTTAGAACAAGGTTAATATAACTAGTCTCATACAAAGTTAATATAACTAGTCTCATACAAAGTTAGAACAAGGTTAATATAACTAGTCTCATACAAAGTTAATATAACTAGTCTCATACAAAGTTAGAACAAGGTTAATATAACTAGTCTCATACAAAGTTAATATAACTAGTCTCATACAAAGTTAGAACAAGGTTAATATAACTAGTCTCATACAAAGTTAATATAACTAGTCTCATACAAAGTTAGAACAAGGTTAATATAACTAGTTTCATACCAAACTAAACAAGGTTAATATAACTAGTCTCATACAAAGTTAGAACAAGGTTAAAATAACTAGTATCATACAAAGTTAGAACAAGGTTAATATAACTAGTTTCATACCAAACTAAACAAGGTTAATATAACTAGTCATACAAATATTAGAACAAGGTTAATATAACTAGTCTCATACAAAGTTAATATAACTAGTATCATACAAAGTTAATATAACTAGTATCATACAAAGTTAATATAACTAGTCTCATACAAAGTTAGAACAAGGTTAATATAACTAGTCTCATACAAAGTTAGAACAAGGTTAATATAACTAGTGTCATACAAAACTAGAACAAGGTTAATATAACTAGTCTCATACAAAACTAAAACAAGGTTAATATAACTAGTCTCATACAAAACTAAAACAAGGTTAATATAACTAGTCTCATACAAAGTTAGAACAAGGTTAATATAACTAGTGTCAAACAAAACTAGAACAAGGTTAATATAACTAGTGTCATACAAAGTTAATATAACTAGTCTCATACAAAGTTAGAACAAGGTTAATATAACTAGTTTCATACCAAACTAAACAAGGTTAATATAACTAGTCTCATACAAAGTTAGAACAAGGTTAAAATAACTAGTATCATACAAAGTTAGAACAAGGTTAATATAACTAGTTTCATACCAAACTAAACAAGGTTAATATAACTAGTATCATACAAAGTTAGAACAAGGTTAATATAACTAGTCTCATACAAAGTTAATATAACTAGTATCATACAAAGTTAGAACAAGGTTAAAATAACTAGTATCATACAAAGTTAGAACAAGGTTAAAATAACTAGTCTCATACAAAGTTAATATAACTAGTATCATACAAAGTTAATATAACTAGTATCATACAAAGTTAATATAACTAGTCTCATACAAAGTTAGAACAAGGTTAATATAACTAGTCTCATACAAAGTTAATATAACTAGTCTCATACAAAGTTAGAACAAGGTTAATATAACTAGTCTCATACAAAGTTAATATAACTAGTCTCATACAAAGTTAGAACAAGGTTAATATAACTAGTTTCATACCAAACTAAACAAGGTTAATATAACTAGTCTCATACAAAGTTAGAACAAGGTTAATATAACTAGTTTCATACCAAACTAAACAAGGTTAATATAACTAGTATCATACAAAGTTAGAACAAGGTTAATATAACTAGTCTCATACAAAGTTAATATAACTAGTATCATACAAAGTTAGAACAAGGTTAATATAACTAGTTTCATACCAAACTAAACAAGGTTAAAATAACTAGTATCATACAAAGTTAGAACAAGGTTAATATAACTAGTTTCATACCAAACTAAACAAGGTTAATATAACTAGTATCATACAAAGTTAGAACAAGGTTAATATAACTAGTCTCATACAAAGTTAATATAACTAGTATCATACAAAGTTAGAACAAGGTTAAAATAACTAGTATCATACAAAGTTAGAACAAGGTTAAAATAACTAGTCTCATACAAAGTTAATATAACTAGTATCATACAAAGTTAATATAACTAGTCTCATACAAAGTTAGAACAAGGTTAATATAACTAGTCTCATACAAAGTTAATATAACTAGTCTCATACAAAGTTAGAACAAGGTTAATATAACTAGTCTCATACAAAGTTAATATAACTAGTCTCATACAAAGTTAGAACAAGGTTAATATAACTAGTTTCATACCAAACTAAACAAGGTTAATATAACTAGTCTCATACAAAGTTAGAACAAGGTTAAAATAACTAGTATCATACAAAGTTAGAACAAGGTTAATATAACTAGTTTCATACCAAACTAAACAAGGTTAATATAACTAGTATCATACAAAGTTAGAACAAGGTTAATATAACTAGTCTCATACAAAGTTAATATAACTAGTATCATACAAAGTTAATATAACTAGTATCATACAAAGTTAATATAACTAGTCTCATACAAAGTTAGAACAAGGTTAATATAACTAGTCTCATACAAAGTTAGAACAAGGTTAATATAACTAGTGTCATACAAAACTAGAACAAGGTTAATATAACTAGTCTCATACAAAACTAAAACAAGGTTAATATAACTAGTCTCATACAAAAACTAAAACAAGGTTAATATAACTAGTCTCATACAAAGTTAGAACAAGGTTAATATAACTAGTGTCAAACAAAACTAGAACAAGGTTAATATAACTAGTGTCATACAAAGTTAATATAACTAGTCTCATACAAAGTTAGAACAAGGTTAATATAACTAGTTTCATACCAAACTAAACAAGGTTAATATAACTAGTCTCATACAAAGTTAGAACAAGGTTAAAATAACTAGTATCATACAAAGTTAGAACAAGGTTAATATAACTAGTTTCATACCAAACTAAACAAGGTTAATATAACTAGTATCATACAAAGTTAGAACAAGGTTAATATAACTAGTCTCATACAAAGTTAATATAACTAGTATCATACAAAGTTAGAACAAGGTTAAAATAACTAGTATCATACAAAGTTAGAACAAGGTTAAAATAACTAGTCTCATACAAAGTTAATATAACTAGTATCATACAAAGTTAATATAACTAGTATCATACAAAGTTAATATAACTAGTCTCATACAAAGTTAGAACAAGGTTAATATAACTAGTCTCATACAAAGTTAATATAACTAGTCTCATACAAAGTTAGAACAAGGTTAATATAACTAGTCTCATACAAAGTTAATATAAACTAGTCTCATACAAAGTTAGAACAAGGTTAATATAACTAGTTTCATACCAAACTAAACAAGGTTAATATAACTAGTCTCATACAAAGTTAGAACAAGGTTAATATAACTAGTTTCATACCAAACTAAACAAGGTTAATATAACTAGTATCATACAAAGTTAGAACAAGGTTAATATAACTAGTCTCATACAAAGTTAATATAACTAGTCTCATACAAAGTTAGAACAAGGTTAATATAACTAGTTTCATACCAAACTAAACAAGGTTAAAATAACTAGTATCATACAAAGTTAGAACAAGGTTAATATAACTAGTTTCATACCAAACTAAACAAGGTTAATATAACTAGTATCATACAAAGTTAGAACAAGGTTAATATAACTAGTCTCATACAAAGTTAATATAACTAGTATCATACAAAGTTAGAACAAGGTTAAAATAACTAGTATCATACAAAGTTAGAACAAGGTTAAAATAACTAGTCTCATACAAAGTTAATATAACTAGTATCATACAAAGTTAATATAACTAGTATCATACAAAGTTAATATAACTAGTCTCATACAAAGTTAGAACAAGGTTAATATAACTAGTCTCATACAAAGTTAATATAACTAGTCTCATACAAAGTTAGAACAAGGTTAATATAACTAGTCTCATACAAAGTTAGAACAAGGTTAATATAACTAGTCTCATACAAAACTAAAACAAGGTTAATATAACTAGTCTCATACAAAGTTAGAACAAGGTTAATATAACTAGTGTCAAACAAAACTAGAACAAGGTTAATATAACTAGTGTCATACAAAGTTAATATAACTAGTCTCATACAAAGTTAGAACAAGGTTAATATAACTAGTTTCATACCAAACTAAACAAGGTTAATATAACTAGTCTCATACAAAGTTAGAACAAGGTTAAAATAACTAGTATCATACAAAGTTAGAACAAGGTTAAAATAACTAGTTTCATACCAAACTAAACAAGGTTAATATAACTAGTATCATACAAAGTTAGAACAAGGTTAATATAACTAGTCTCATACAAAGTTAATATAACTAGTATCATACAAAGTTAGAACAAGGTTAAAATAACTAGTTTCATACCAAACTAAACAAGGTTAATATAACTAGTATCATACAAAGTTAGAACAAGGTTAATATAACTAGTCTCATACAAAGTTAATATAACTAGTATCATACAAAGTTAGAACAAGGTTAAAATAACTAGTTTCATACCAAACTAAACAAGGTTAATATAACTAGTATCATACAAAGTTAGAACAAGGTTAATATAACTAGTGTCATACAAAGTTAGAACAAGGTTAATATAACTAGTCTCATACAAAGTTAATATAACTAGTATCATACAAAGTTAGAACAAGGTTAAAATAACTAGTATCATACAAAGTTAGAACAAGGTTAAAATAACTAGTTTCATACCAAACTAAACAAGGTTAATATAACTAGTATCATACAAAGTTAGAACAAGGTTAATATAACTAGTCTCATACAAAGTTAATATAACTAGTATCATACAAAGTTAGAACAAGGTTAAAATAACTAGTATCATACAAAGTTAGAACAAGGTTAAAATAACTAGTCTCATACAAAGTTAATATAACTAGTATCATACAAAGTTAATATAACTAGTATCATACAAAGTTAATATAACTAGTCTCATACAAAGTTAGAACAAGGTTAATATAACTAGTCTCATACAAAGTTAATATAACTAGTCTCATACAAAGTTAGAACAAGGTTAATATAACTAGTCTCATACAAAGTTAATATAACTAGTCTCATACAAAGTTAGAACAAGGTTAATATAACTAGTCTCATATAAAGTTAATATAACTAGTCTCATACAAAGTTAGAACAAGGTTAATATAACTAGTCTCATACAAAGTTAATATAACTAGTCTCATACAAAGTTAGAACAAGGTTAATATAACTAGTCTCATACAAAGTTAATATAACTAGTCTCATACAAAGTTAGAACAAGGTTAATATAACTAGTTTCATACCAAACTAAACAAGGTTAATATAACTAGTTTCATACAAAGTTAGAACAAGGTTAAAATAACTAGTATCATACAAAGTTAGAACAAGGTTAATATAACTAGTTTCATACCAAACTAAACAAGGTTAATATAACTAGTATCATACAAAGTTAGAACAAGGTTAATATAACTAGTCTCATACAAAGTTAATATAACTAGTATCATACAAAGTTAATATAACTAGTCTCATACAAAGTTAATATAACTAGTCTCATACAAAGTTAGAACAAGGTTAATATAACTAGTCTCATACAAAGTTAGAACAAGGTTAATATAACTAGTCTCATACAAAACTAAAACAAGGTTAATATAACTAGTCTCATACAAAGTTAGAACAAGGTTAATATAACTAGTGTCAAACAAAACTAGAACAAGGTTAATATAACTAGTGTCATACAAAGTTAATATAACTAGTCTCATACAAAGTTAGAACAAGGTTAATATAACTAGTTTCATACCAAACTAAACAAGGTTAATATAACTAGTCTCATACAAAGTTAGAACAAGGTTAAAATAACTAGTATCATACAAAGTTAGAACAAGGTTAAAATAACTAGTTTCATACCAAACTAAACAAGGTTAATATAACTAGTATCATACAAAGTTAGAACAAGGTTAATATAACTAGTCTCATACAAAGTTAATATAACTAGTATCATACAAAGTTAGAACAAGGTTAAAATAACTAGTTTCATACCAAACTAAACAAGGTTAATATAACTAGTATCATACAAAGTTAGAACAAGGTTAATATAACTAGTCTCATACAAAGTTAATATAACTAGTATCATACAAAGTTAGAACAAGGTTAAAATAACTAGTTTCATACCAAACTAAACAAGGTTAATATAACTAGTATCATACAAAGTTAGAACAAGGTTAATATAACTAGTGTCATACAAAGTTAGAACAAGGTTAATATAACTAGTCTCATACAAAGTTAATATAACTAGTATCATACAAAGTTAGAACAAGGTTAAAATAACTAGTATCATACAAAGTTAGAACAAGGTTAAAATAACTAGTTTCATACCAAACTAAACAAGGTTAATATAACTAGTATCATACAAAGTTAGAACAAGGTTAATATAACTAGTCTCATACAAAGTTAATATAACTAGTATCATACAAAGTTAGAACAAGGTTAAAATAACTAGTATCATACAAAGTTAGAACAAGGTTAAAATAACTAGTCTCATACAAAGTTAATATAACTAGTATCATACAAAGTTAATATAACTAGTATCATACAAAGTTAATATAACTAGTCTCATACAAAGTTAGAACAAGGTTAATATAACTAGTCTCATACAAAGTTAATATAACTAGTCTCATACAAAGTTAGAACAAGGTTAATATAACTAGTCTCATACAAAGTTAATATAACTAGTCTCATACAAAGTTAGAACAAGGTTAATATAACTAGTCTCATACAAAGTTAATATAACTAGTCTCATACAAAGTTAGAACAAGGTTAATATAACTAGTCTCATACAAAGTTAATATAACTAGTCTCATACAAAGTTAGAACAAGGTTAATATAACTAGTCTCATACAAAGTTAATATAACTAGTCTCATACAAAGTTAGAACAAGGTTAATATAACTAGTTTCATACCAAACTAAACAAGGTTAATATAACTAGTCTCATACAAAGTTAGAACAAGGTTAAAATAACTAGTATCATACAAAGTTAGAACAAGGTTAATATAACTAGTTTCATACCAAACTAAACAAGGTTAATATAACTAGTATCATACAAAGTTAGAACAAGGTTAATATAACTAGTCTCATACAAAGTTAATATAACTAGTATCATACAAAGTTAATATAACTAGTATCATACAAAGTTAATATAACTAGTCTCATACAAAGTTAGAACAAGGTTAATATAACTAGTCTCATACAAAGTTAATATAACTAGTCTCATACAAAGTTAGAACAAGGTTAATATAACTAGTCTCATACAAAGTTAGAACAAGGTTAATATAACTAGTGTCATACAAAACTAGAACAAGGTTAATATAACTAGTCTCATACAAAACTAAAACAAGGTTAATATAACTAGTCTCATACAAAACTAAAACAAGGTTAATATAACTAGTCTCATACAAAGTTAGAACAAGGTTAATATAACTAGTGTCAAACAAAACTAGAACAAGGTTAATATAACTAGTGTCATACAAAGTTAATATAACTAGTCTCATACAAAGTTAGAACAAGGTTAATATAACTAGTTTCATACCAAACTAAACAAGGTTAATATAACTAGTCTCATACAAAGTTAGAACAAGGTTAAAATAACTAGTATCATACAAAGTTAGAACAAGGTTAATATAACTAGTTTCATACCAAACTAAACAAGGTTAATATAACTAGTATCATACAAAGTTAGAACAAGGTTAATATAACTAGTCTCATACAAAGTTAATATAACTAGTATCATACAAAGTTAGAACAAGGTTAAAATAACTAGTATCATACAAAGTTAGAACAAGGTTAAAATAACTAGTCTCATACAAAGTTAATATAACTAGTATCATACAAAGTTAATATAACTAGTATCATACAAAGTTCATATAATATATGCCATTTAGCAGACGCTTTTATCATACAAAAGCATACATTTATGGGTGGTCCCGGGGATCGAACCCACTACCCTGGCGTTACAAGCGCCATGCTCTACCAACTGAGCTACAGAAGGACCATGTTAATATAACTAGTCTCATACAAAGTTAGAACAAGGTTAATATAACTAGTCTCATACAAAGTTAATATAACTAGTCTCATACAAAGTTAGAACAAGGTTAATATAACTAGTCTCATACAAAGTTAATATAACTAGTCTCATACAAAGTTAGAACAAGGTTAATATAACTAGTTTCATACCAAACTAAACAAGGTTAATATAACTAGTCTCATACAAAGTTAGAACAAGGTTAATATAACTAGTTTCATACCAAACTAAACAAGGTTAATATAACTAGTATCATACAAAGTTAGAACAAGGTTAATATAACTAGTCTCATACAAAGTTAATATAACTAGTCTCATACAAAGTTAGAACAAGGTTAATATAACTAGTTTCATACCAAACTAAACAAGGTTAAAATAACTAGTATCATACAAAGTTAGAACAAGGTTAATATAACTAGTTTCATACCAAACTAAACAAGGTTAATATAACTAGTATCATACAAAGTTAGAACAAGGTTAATATAACTAGTCTCATACAAAGTTAATATAACTAGTATCATACAAAGTTAGAACAAGGTTAAAATAACTAGTATCATACAAAGTTAGAACAAGGTTAAAATAACTAGTCTCATACAAAGTTAATATAACTAGTATCATACAAAGTTAATATAACTAGTATCATACAAAGTTAATATAACTAGTCTCATACAAAGTTAGAACAAGGTTAATATAACTAGTCTCATACAAAGTTAATATAACTAGTCTCATACAAAGTTAGAACAAGGTTAATATAACTAGTCTCATACAAAGTTAGAACAAGGTTAATATAACTAGTCTCATACAAAACTAAAACAAGGTTAATATAACTAGTCTCATACAAAGTTAGAACAAGGTTAATATAACTAGTGTCAAACAAAACTAGAACAAGGTTAATATAACTAGTGTCATACAAAGTTAATATAACTAGTCTCATACAAAGTTAGAACAAGGTTAATATAACTAGTTTCATACCAAACTAAACAAGGTTAATATAACTAGTCTCATACAAAGTTAGAACAAGGTTAAAATAACTAGTATCATACAAAGTTAGAACAAGGTTAAAATAACTAGTTTCATACCAAACTAAACAAGGTTAATATAACTAGTATCATACAAAGTTAGAACAAGGTTAATATAACTAGTCTCATACAAAGTTAATATAACTAGTATCATACAAAGTTAGAACAAGGTTAAAATAACTAGTTTCATACCAAACTAAACAAGGTTAATATAACTAGTATCATACAAAGTTAGAACAAGGTTAATATAACTAGTCTCATACAAAGTTAATATAACTAGTATCATACAAAGTTAGAACAAGGTTAAAATAACTAGTTTCATACCAAACTAAACAAGGTTAATATAACTAGTATCATACAAAGTTAGAACAAGGTTAATATAACTAGTGTCATACAAAGTTAGAACAAGGTTAATATAACTAGTCTCATACAAAGTTAATATAACTAGTATCATACAAAGTTAGAACAAGGTTAAAATAACTAGTATCATACAAAGTTAGAACAAGGTTAAAATAACTAGTTTCATACCAAACTAAACAAGGTTAATATAACTAGTATCATACAAAGTTAGAACAAGGTTAATATAACTAGTCTCATACAAAGTTAATATAACTAGTATCATACAAAGTTAGAACAAGGTTAAAATAACTAGTATCATACAAAGTTAGAACAAGGTTAAAATAACTAGTCTCATACAAAGTTAATATAACTAGTATCATACAAAGTTAATATAACTAGTATCATACAAAGTTAATATAACTAGTCTCATACAAAGTTAGAACAAGGTTAATATAACTAGTCTCATACAAAGTTAATATAACTAGTCTCATACAAAGTTAGAACAAGGTTAATATAACTAGTCTCATACAAAGTTAATATAACTAGTCTCATACAAAGTTAGAACAAGGTTAATATAACTAGTCTCATATAAAGTTAATATAACTAGTCTCATACAAAGTTAGAACAAGGTTAATATAACTAGTCTCATACAAAGTTAATATAACTAGTCTCATACAAAGTTAGAACAAGGTTAATATAACTAGTCTCATACAAAGTTAGAACAAGGTTAATATAACTAGTTTCATACCAAACTAAACAAGGTTAATATAACTAGTTTCATACAAAGTTAGAACAAGGTTAAAATAACTAGTATCATACAAAGTTAGAACAAGGTTAATATAACTAGTTTCATACCAAACTAAACAAGGTTAATATAACTAGTATCATACAAAGTTAGAACAAGGTTAATATAACTAGTCTCATACAAAGTTAATATAACTAGTATCATACAAAGTTAATATAACTAGTATCATACAAAGTTAATATAACTAGTCTCATACAAAGTTAGAACAAGGTTAATATAACTAGTCTCATACAAAGTTAATATAACTAGTCTCATACAAAGTTAGAACAAGGTTAATATAACTAGTCTCATACAAAGTTAGAACAAGGTTAATATAACTAGTGTCATACAAAACTAGAACAAGGTTAATATAACTAGTCTCATACAAAACTAAAACAAGGTTAATATAACTAGTCTCATACAAAACTAAAACAAGGTTAATATAACTAGTCTCATACAAAGTTAGAACAAGGTTAATATAACTAGTGTCAAACAAAACTAGAACAAGGTTAATATAACTAGTGTCATACAAAGTTAATATAACTAGTCTCATACAAAGTTAGAACAAGGTTAATATAACTAGTTTCATACCAAACTAAACAAGGTTAATATAACTAGTCTCATACAAAGTTAGAACAAGGTTAAAATAACTAGTATCATACAAAGTTAGAACAAGGTTAATATAACTAGTTTCATACCAAACTAAACAAGGTTAATATAACTAGTATCATACAAAGTTAGAACAAGGTTAATATAACTAGTCTCATACAAAGTTAATATAACTAGTATCATACAAAGTTAGAACAAGGTTAAAATAACTAGTATCATACAAAGTTAGTATCATACAAAGAACAAGGTTAAAATAACTAGTCTCATACAAAGTTAATATAACTAGTATCATACAAAGTTAATATAACTAGTATCATACAAAGTTAATATAACTAGTCTCATACAAAGTTAGAACAAGGTTAATATAACTAGTCTCATACAAAGTTAATATAACTAGTCTCATACAAAGTTAGAACAAGGTTAATATAACTAGTCTCATACAAAGTTAATATAACTAGTCTCATACAAAGTTAGAACAAGGTTAATATAACTAGTTTCATCAAACTAAACAAGGTTAATATAACTAGTCTCATACAAAGTTAGAACAAGGTTAAAATAACTAGTATCATACAAAGTTAGAACAAGGTTAATATAACTAGTTTCATACCAAACTAAACAAGGTTAATATAACTAGTCTCATACAAAGTTAGAACAAGGTTAAAATAACTAGTATCATACAAAGTTAGAACAAGGTTAATATAACTAGTTTCATACCAAACTAAACAAGGTTAATATAACTAGTATCATACAAAGTTAGAACAAGGTTAATATAACTAGTCTCATACAAAGTTAATATAACTAGTATCATACAAAGTTAATATAACTAGTATCATACAAAGTTAATATAACTAGTCTCATACAAAGTTAGAACAAGGGTCTCATACAAAGTTAATATAACTAGTCTCATACAAAGTTAGAACAAGGTTAATATAACTAGTCTCATACAAAGTTAGAACAAGGTTAATATAACTAGTGTCATACAAAACTAGAACAAGGTTAATATAACTAGTCTCATACAAAACTAAAACAAGGTTAATATAAAGTCTCATACAAAACTAAAACAAGGTTAATATAACTAGTCTCATACAAAGTTAGAACAAGGTTAATATAACTAGTGTCAAACAAAACTAGAACAAGGTTAATATAACTAGTGTCATACAAAGTTAATATAACTAGTCTCATACAAAGTTAGAACAAGGTTAATATAACTAGTTTCATACCAAACAAACAAGGTTAATATAACTAGTCTCATACAAAGTTAGAACAAGGTTAAAATAACTAGTATCATACAAAGTTAGAACAAGGTTAATATAACTAGTTTCATACCAAACTAAACAAGGTTAATATAACTAGTATCATACAAAGTTAGAACAAGGTTAATATAACTAGTCTCATACAAAGTTAATATAACTAGTATCATACAAAGTTAGAACAAGGTTAAAATAACTAGTATCATACAAAGTTAGAACAAGGTTAAAATAACTAGTCTCATACAAAGTTAATATAACTAGTATCATACAAAGTTAATATAACTAGTATCATACAAAGTTCATATATAATCATATATATAATCATATCATATATGCCATTTAGACGCTTTTACAAAGGTTAATACATTAACTATGGGTGGTCCCAAAGGGATCGAACCCACTACCCTGGCGTTACAAGCGCCATGCTCTACCAACTGAGCTACAGAAGGACCATGTTAATATAACTAGTCTCATACAAAGTTAGAACAAGGTTAATATAACTAGTCTCATACAAAGTTAAATAACTAGTCTCATACAAAGTTAGAACAAGGTTAATATAACTAGTCTCATACAAAGTTAATATAACTAGTCTCATACAAAGTTAGAACAAGGTTAATATAACTAGTTTCATACCAAACTAAACAAGGTTAATATAACTAGTCTCATACAAAGTTAGAACAAGGTTAATATAACTAGTTTCATACCAAACTAAACAAGGTTAATATAACTAGTATCATACAAAGTTAGAACAAGGTTAATATAACTAGTCTCATACAAAGTTAATATAACTAGTCTCATACAAAGTTAGAACAAGGTTAATATAACTAGTTTCATACCAAACTAAACAAGGTTAAAATAACTAGTATCATACAAAGTTAGAACAAGGTTAATATAACTAGTTTCATACCAAACTAAACAAGGTTAATATAACTAGTATCATACAAAGTTAGAACAAGGTTAATATAACTAGTCTCATACAAAGTTAATATAACTAGTATCATACAAAGTTAGAACAAGGTTAAAATAACTAGTATCATACAAAGTTAGAACAAGGTTAAAATAACTAGTCTCATACAAAGTTAATATAACTAGTATCATACAAAGTTAATATAACTAGTATCATACAAAGTTAATATAACTAGTCTCATACAAAGTTAGAACAAGGTTAATATAACTAGTCTCATACAAAGTTAATATAACTAGTCTCATACAAAGTTAGAACAAGGTTAATATAACTAGTCTCATACAAAGTTAGAACAAGGTTAATATAACTAGTCTCATACAAAACTAAAACAAGGTTAATATAACTAGTCTCATACAAAGTTAGAACAAGGTTAATATAACTAGTGTCAAACAAAACTAGAACAAGGTTAATATAACTAGTGTCATACAAAGTTAATATAACTAGTCTCATACAAAGTTAGAACAAGGTTAATATAACTAGTTTCATACCAAACTAAACAAGGTTAATATAACTAGTCTCATACAAAGTTAGAACAAGGTTAAAATAACTAGTATCATACAAAGTTAGAACAAGGTTAAAATAACTAGTTTCATACCAAACTAAACAAGGTTAATATAACTAGTATCATACAAAGTTAGAACAAGGTTAATATAACTAGTCTCATACAAAGTTAATATAACTAGTATCATACAAAGTTAGAACAAGGTTAAAATAACTAGTTTCATACCAAACTAAACAAGGTTAATATAACTAGTATCATACAAAGTTAGAACAAGGTTAATATAACTAGTCTCATACAAAGTTAATATAACTAGTATCATACAACAAAGTTAGAACAAGGTTAAAATAACTAGTTTCATACCAAACTAAACAAGGTTAATATAACTAGTATCATACAAAGTTAGAACAAGGTTAATATAACTAGTGTCATACAAAGTTAGAACAAGGTTAATATAACTAGTCTCATACAAAGTTAATATAACTAGTATCATACAAAGTTAGAACAAGGTTAAAATAACTAGTATCATACAAAGTTAGAACAAGGTTAAAATAACTAGTTTCATACCAAACTAAACAAGGTTAATATAACTAGTATCATACAAAGTTAGAACAAGGTTAATATAACTAGTCTCATACAAAGTTAATATAACTAGTATCATACAAAGTTAGAACAAGGTTAAAATAACTAGTATCATACAAAGTTAGAACAAGGTTAAAATAACTAGTCTCATACAAAGTTAATATAACTAGTATCATACAAAGTTAATATAACTAGTATCATACAAAGTTAATATAACTAGTCTCATACAAAGTTAGAACAAGGTTAATATAACTAGTCTCATACAAAGTTAATATAACTAGTCTCATACAAAGTTAGAACAAGGTTAATATAACTAGTCTCATACAAAGTTAATATAACTAGTCTCATACAAAGTTAGAACAAGGTTAATATAACTAGTCTCATATAAAGTTAATATAACTAGTCTCATACAAAGTTAGAACAAGGTTAATATAACTAGTCTCATACAAAGTTAATATAACTAGTCTCATACAAAGTTAGAACAAGGTTAATATAACTAGTCTCATACAAAGTTAGAACAAGGTTAATATAACTAGTTTCATACCAAACTAAACAAGGTTAATATAACTAGTTTCATACAAAGTTAGAACAAGGTTAAAATAACTAGTATCATACAAAGTTAGAACAAGGTTAATATAACTAGTTTCATACCAAACTAAACAAGGTTAATATAACTAGTATCATACAAAGTTAGAACAAGGTTAATATAACTAGTCTCATACAAAGTTAATATAACTAGTATCATACAAAGTTAATATAACTAGTATCATACAAAGTTAATATAACTAGTCTCATACAAAGTTAGAACAAGGTTAATATAACTAGTCTCATACAAAGTTAATATAACTAGTCTCATACAAAGTTAGAACAAGGTTAATATAACTAGTCTCATACAAAGTTAGAACAAGGTTAATATAACTAGTGTCATACAAAACTAGAACAAGGTTAATATAACTAGTCTCATACAAAACTAAAACAAGGTTAATATAACTAGTCTCATACAAAACTAAAACAAGGTTAATATAACTAGTCTCATACAAAGTTAGAACAAGGTTAATATAACTAGTGTCAAACAAAACTAGAACAAGGTTAATATAACTAGTGTCATACAAAGTTAATATAACTAGTCTCATACAAAGTTAGAACAAGGTTAATATAACTAGTTTCATACCAAACTAAACAAGGTTAATATAACTAGTCTCATACAAAGTTAGAACAAGGTTAAAATAACTAGTATCATACAAAGTTAGAACAAGGTTAATATAACTAGTTTCATACCAAACTAAACAAGGTTAATATAACTAGTATCATACAAAGTTAGAACAAGGTTAATATAACTAGTCTCATACAAAGTTAATATAACTAGTATCATACAAAGTTAGAACAAGGTTAAAATAACTAGTATCATACAAAGTTAGAACAAGGTTAAAATAACTAGTCTCATACAAAGTTAATATAACTAGTATCATACAAAGTTAATATAACTAGTATCATACAAAGTTAATATAACTAGTCTCATACAAAGTTAGAACAAGGTTAATATAACTAGTCTCATACAAAGTTAATATAACTAGTCTCATACAAAGTTAGAACAAGGTTAATATAACTAGTCTCATACAAAGTTAATATAACTAGTCTCATACAAAGTTAGAACAAGGTTAATATAACTAGTTTCATACCAAACTAAACAAGGTTAATATAACTAGTCTCATACAAAGTTAGAACAAGGTTAAAATAACTAGTATCATACAAAGTTAGAACAAGGTTAATATAACTAGTTTCATACCAAACTAAACAAGGTTAATATAACTAGTATCATACAAAGTTAGAACAAGGTTAATATAACTAGTCTCATACAAAGTTAATATAACTAGTATCATACAAAGTTAGAACAAGGTTAAAATAACTAGTATCATACAAAGTTAGAACAAGGTTAAAATAACTAGTCTCATACAAAGTTAATATAACTAGTATCATACAAAGTTAATATAACTAGTATCATACAAAGTTAATATAACTAGTCTCATACAAAGTTAGAACAAGGTTAATATAACTAGTCTCATACAAAGTTAATATAACTAGTCGCATACAAAGTTAGAACAAGGTTAATATAACTAGTCTCATACAAAGTTAGAACAAGGTTAATATAACTAGTCTCATACAAAACTAAAACAAGGTTAATATAACTAGTCTCATACAAAGTTAGAACAAGGTTAATATAACTAGTGTCAAACAAAACTAGAACAAGGTTAATATAACTAGTGTCATACAAAGTTAATATAACTAGTCTCATACAAAGTTAGAACAAGGTTAATATAACTAGTTTCATACCAAACTAAACAAGGTTAATATAACTAGTCTCATACAAAGTTAGAACAAGGTTAAAATAACTAGTATCATACAAAGTTAGAACAAGGTTAAAATAACTAGTTTCATACCAAACTAAACAAGGTTAATATAACTAGTATCATACAAAGTTAGAACAAGGTTAATATAACTAGTCTCATACAAAGTTAATATAACTAGTATCATACAAAGTTAGAACAAGGTTAAAATAACTAGTTTCATACCAAACTAAACAAGGTTAATATAACTAGTATCATACAAAGTTAGAACAAGGTTAATATAACTAGTGTCATACAAAGTTAGAACAAGGTTAATATAACTAGTCTCATACAAAGTTAATATAACTAGTATCATACAAAGTTAGAACAAGGTTAAAATAACTAGTATCATACAAAGTTAGAACAAGGTTAAAATAACTAGTTTCATACCAAACTAAACAAGGTTAATATAACTAGTATCATACAAAGTTAGAACAAGGTTAATATAACTAGTCTCATACAAAGTTAATATAACTAGTATCATACAAAGTTAGAACAAGGTTAAAATAACTAGTATCATACAAAGTTAGAACAAGGTTAAAATAACTAGTCTCATACAAAGTTAATATAACTAGTATCATACAAAGTTAATATAACTAGTATCATACAAAGTTAATATAACTAGTCTCATACAAAGTTAGAACAAGGTTAATATAACTAGTCTCATACAAAGTTAGAACAAGGTTAATATAACTAGTCTCATACAAAGTTAATATAACTAGTCTCATACAAAGTTAGAACAAGGTTAATATAACTAGTCTCATACAAAGTTAATATAACTAGTCTCATACAAAGTTAGAACAAGGTTAATATAACTAGTCTCATACAAAGTTAATATAACTAGTCTCATACAAAGTTAGAACAAGGTTAATATAACTAGTCTCATACAAAGTTAATATAACTAGTCTCATACAAAGTTAGAACAAGGTTAATATAACTAGTTTCATACCAAACTAAACAAGGTTAATATAACTAGTCTCATACAAAGTTAGAACAAGGTTAAAATAACTAGTATCATACAAAGTTAGAACAAGGTTAATATAACTAGTTTCATACCAAACTAAACAAGGTTAATATAACTAGTATCATACAAAGTTAGAACAAGGTTAATATAACTAGTCTCATATAAAGTTAATATAACTAGTATCATACAAAGTTAGAACAAGGTTAAAATAACTAGTATCATACAAAGTTAGAACAAGGTTAAAATAACTAGTCTCATACAAAGTTAATATAACTAGTATCATACAAAGTTAATATAACTAGTCTCATACAAAGTTAGAACAAGGTTAATATAACTAGTCTCATACAAAGTTAATATAACTAGTCTCATACAAAGTTAGAACAAGGTTAATATAACTAGTCTCATACAAAGTTAGAACAAGGTTAATACAACTAGTGTCATACAAAACTAGAACAAGGCTGAAAATACCAGTGTAGCTAGCTTCATAACATTTGTATCAGATTCAGATTTGAAGAATTAAAGTGTCATGACTTATTCTGTAATGAAGTGGAAGGGGATATATTGAGAGGAGGGTGCTCATGCTGCATCATTGTAAAACTAATGTTCAGAATGTATAACATCTTCGAAACTAACAATCGTGATCTGACTGATCATATAGCCGCTTTACGAAAGTGCCTTGGAAGTTCTCCACTAACTAAATCAGGCTGGTGCTTTTGATCCTTCAGCCGGAGACATGCCTTCTGCCCTAGCAGCAGGCCACGCTGTGTGAATGAACAGAATACAGAGGAAAGGCCTGAAGTACCACATACTAAAGAGATAGACTATTTTAGTAGCACTCAAGACCTCTTCACTATTTCAGTATGATGATGAGGGGCCTTTAGGGCATGCTGACTAAGTATCCCATAAGTCAGGGGATTTGTCTTTGTCACCCCACAGGTCAACGCCAGCCAATGCATTTCCTTGGTGCAGGAAGTTATATTTGCCACAACAATGACAAGAGCTGAAACAAAAGAGTTATGTATAATCACTTTAATGAAAGTATTAAGGAGGAGTGACAAGAGCTCTGGAGCTGCGGACTGAGTGTTGCCTCTCTGACTCACCAATGCAAACCAATGGATGTTGGGTGGTAAAGGGCTCTGACTCCCTGCAGCCAGTGTTGGGCTAAAATGACGTAATAAAAATACAATGACAAAATACAAATACCATAAAGACCAATGTATCAAAATATACTATATATATATTTAATTAAAATACATGTATTTTGTATTTTAAAATTCTCAGAAACAATTAAAGAAATGTTTTACTTGCCATGAGTGTGATATGTTATTGTTTATCTACCTTAGTTAAATAAAAGTCACTCTGGATAAGAATGTCTGCTAAATGACCCAAAATGTATACTGATCAAAAATATGAGCGCAACAAAATTGTTGGCACCCCTTTTTCATGAGTTGAAATAAAAGACCCCAGAAATTTTCCGTATGCACAAAAAGCTTATTTCTCTCAAATGTTGTACTAAAATGTGTTTACTTCCCTGTTAGTGAGCATTTCTCCTTTTCCAAGATAATACATCCACCTGACAGGGGTGGCATATCAGGAAGCTGATTAAACAGCATGATCATTAAATAATTGGGGCGACAGGTAGCCTAGTGGTTAGAGCGTTGGGCCAGTAACCGAAAGGCTGCTAGATTGAATCCCTGAGCTGACAAGAGTCTGACAAAAGTCTGTTGTTCTACCCCTGAACAAGGCAGGGAATAAGAATTTGTTCTTACCTGACTTGCCTAGTTAAATAGAAAATAAATGTAAAAAACAGGTGCACCTTGTGCTGGGGAAAATATAAGGCCACTCCTGAAATGTACAGTTTGGTCACACAACACAATGCCACAGATGGCTCAAGTTTTAAAGGGGGAAGTGCAATTGCATGCTGACTGCAGGAATGTCCAACAGAGCTGTTGCCAAATACCTTTATGTTAATTTCTCTACCATAAGCCGCCTCCAGCATCACTTTAGAGAATTTGGCAGTACATCCAACCGGCCATGTGTAACCACACCAGCTCAGGACCTTCACATCCGGCTTATTTACCTGCAGGATCTTCTGAGGAGGGATTCTGTATTTAATAAAGCTCTTCTGGGGAAGAAATAAAATGTTCTAATTAGCTGGGCCTGGCTGCCCAGTGGGTGAACATGGCTCCCAAGCGGGTGGGCCTATGCCCTCCCAGGCTCACCAATGGCTGCACCCCTGCCCAGTCATGTGAAATCCATCATTTAGGGCCTAATGAATTTATTTCAATTGAATGATTTCCTTATATGAACTGTAACTCAGTAAACTCTTTTAAATTGTTGCATGTTACGTTTATATTTTTGTTCAGTACACATGTGAAAATCAACATACCAAAATGGACTGCAAAGCACCCTGTGTAATATCATTAGCCTTATTTCTTGGCAGAGAAAATTATAATAATACTTAGCATGCTTTGAAATTGTTCATTTGTACATTTTTAACAACAAAAAAATGGATAAAAATATGGACATGCTCTTTTACCAAATAGGGCTATCTTCTGTATTCCACCCTAGGAAACAGGAAACACGCTAGGAAACACTGTCACCACTGATAAATCTATTATAATCGAGAATTTCAATTATTATTTTTCTACAGCTGGCCATGCTTTTCATCTGGCTACCCCTACCCCGGTCAACAGCTCTGCACACCCACAGCAACTTGCCCAACCCCCCCCCCATTTCTCCTTCACCCAAATCCAGATAGCTGATGTTCTGAAAGAGCTACAAAATCTGGACCCCTACAAATCAGCTGGGCAAGACAATCTAGACCCTCTCTTTCTAAAATTATCCACCGCAATTGTTGCAACCCCTATTACTAACCTGTTCAACCTCTCTTTCGTATAGACTGAGATTCCTAAAGATTGGAAAGCTGCCACGGTCATCCCAACTCTTCAAAGGGGGAGACACTCTAGACCCAAACTGTTACAGACCTATATCTCTCCTACCCTGCCTTTCTAAAGTCTTCGAAAGCCAAGTTAACAAAATTATCTCCGACAATTTCGACACCCACCGTATCTTCTACGCTATACAAACTGGTTTCCGAGCTGGTCATGGCTGCACCTCAGCCGCGTTCAAGGTCGTAAACGATATCATGACCGCCATCGATAAAAGACAATACTGTGCAGCCATCTTCATCGACCTGGCCAAGGCTTTCTACTCTGTCAATCACTGCATTCTTATCGGCAGACTCAACAGCCTTGGTTTCTCAAATGACTGCCTCGCCTGGTTCACCAACTACTTCTCAGATTGAGTTCAGTGTCAAATTGGAGGGCCTGTTGTCCAGATCGCTGGCAGTCTCTATGAGGGTGCCACAGGGTTCAATTCTTGGGCCGACTATTTTCTCTGTATACATCAATGATGTCACTCTTGCTGCTGGTGATTCTCTGATCCACCTCTACGCAGACGACACCATTCTGTATACGTCCGGCCCTTCTTTGGATCCTGTGTTAACAAACGGCCCAGACGAGCTTTAATGCCATACAACTCTCCTTCCATGGCCTCCAACTGCTCTTAAATGCTAATAAAACTAAATGCATGCTCTTCAACCGATCGCTGCCCGCACCTGCCCACCCGTCTTGCATCACTACTCTGGACGGTTCTGACCTAGAATATGTGGACAACTACAAATACATAGGTGTCTGGTTAGACTGTAAACTCTCCTTCCAGACTCACATTAAGCATCTCCAATCAAAAATTAAACATAGAATCGGCTTCCTATTTTGCAACAAAGCATCCTTCACTCATGCTGCCAAACATACCCTTGTAAAACTGACTATCCTACCGATCCTTGACTTCGGCGATGTCATTTACAAAATAGCCTCTAACACTCTACTCAGAAAATTGGATGTAGTCTATTACAGTGCCATCCATTTTGTCACCAAAGCCCCATATACTTACCACCTGTCACGGCAGATTTACTCCTCTTCGCCTGAAGAGGAGTAAGGATCGGACCAAGATGCGGCGTGGTAAGTGTTCGTCATTTTAATGGGAAAACTGAACACTACAAAACAACAAAGTGACAACCGTGACGCTAATGAACACTGTGCTAACGTGCAACATAACATAGACAATCACTCACAACCCACAATGACAAAACAGGCTACCTAAATATGGTTCCAAATCAGAGACAATGACTAACACCTGCCTTTGATTGAGAACCATATCAGGCCAAACACAGAAACAGACAAACTAGACATACAACATAGAATGCCCACATACAACATAGAATGCCCACTCAGATCACACCCTGACCAAACAAAACATATAAACATACAAAGCAAACTATGGCTCTGGCGGCCCTGGACCGACTGGCGGCTCTGGCGGCTCTGGTGGCTCAGGACAGACTGGCGGCTCTGGCGCCGCTGGACAGACGGGCGGCTCAGGCGGCGCTGGACAGATGGGCGGCTCAGGCGGCGCTGGACAGACAGGCGGTTCAGGCGGTGCTGGACAGACGGGAGCACCTGTAGGGAGGAGACAGAGAGACATCCTGGTGCGTGGGGCTGCCACAGGACCCACCAGTCTGGGTAGACCTCCAGGAGGCTTGGTGTTAGGAGGAGGCACCTGAAGGACCGGGCTGTGGGGGAACACTGGAGCTCTGGTGCGCAGCCTTGGCACCACTCCCCCAGGTTGGATAACTACTCTAGCCCGGACCCTCCAGGGTGCAGGCACAGGTTGAACCGGGCTGTGGGTAAGCACTGGAGATCTAGTGCCTACTACACGCAACACTCCCTTAGGCTCCAAACCCACATTTGCCCGGCATGAGCGGAGCGCATGCATAGGACGCACTGCACCCTCCCAGCGCCCCGGAGACACAGCAGAGCCGGCGCAGGATACCCTGGACCGAAACGGCGTACCGGCGACCAGACACGCTGAGCAGGCACCATACGCCCTGGCTGGATGCCCACACTCGCATGACACTTTTGGGGGGCTGCCCTATAGCGTACGGGCTATGGGCACGTACTGGCGACACCGTGCGCTTAACCGCATAACATGGTGACTGACCAGTAACGCGCTGTTTATAATAAGCACGCGGAGTGAGCTCAGGTCTGCTACCTGGCTTAGCCACACTCCCCGTGTGCCCCCCCCCCAAAAAAATGGGGGGGTTGGCTGCTGCCCGTACATGTCGCGCTGCTGTGCTGCCTCCTCATATCGCCACCGATCAGCTTTCGCTCCTCCAGCTCTGCTTTGGGGTGGCGATATTCCCCAGCCTGTGCCCAGGGTCCTTCTCTGTTTAAAATCTCCTCCCATGTCCAGGAGTCCTGAAATTTTGGGCGCTGCTGCTACCCTTTACCACGCCACTTGGTCCTTTTGTGGTGGGTGATTCTGTCACAGCAGATTTCCTCCTCTTCGTCTGATTTCCTCCTCTTCGGCATGGTAAGTGTTCGTCATTTTAATGGAAAAACTGAACACTAGAAAACAACAAAGTGACAACCGTGACGCTAATGAACACTGTGCAAACGTGCAACATAACATAGACAATCACCCACAACCCACAATGACAAAACAGGCTACCTAAATATGATTCCCAATCAGAGACAATGACTAACACCTGCCTCTGATTGAGAACCATATGAGGCTAAACACAGAAACAGACAAATGAGACATACAACATAGAATGCCCACTCAGATCACACCCTGACCAAACAGAACATATAAACATACAAAGTAAACTATGGTCAGGGCGTGACACCACCACTGCGACCTGTATGCTTCGTTGGCTGGCCCTCGCTTCATATTCGTCGCCAAACCCACTGGCTCCAGGTCATCTATAAGTCTTTGCTAGGTAAAGCCCAGCCTTATCTCAGCTGACTGGTCACCATAACAGCACCCACCCGTTACATGCGCTCCAGCAGGTATATTTCACTGGTCATCCCCAAAGCCAACTCCTCCTTTGCCTGCCTTTCCTTCCAGTTCTCTGCTGCCAATGACTGGAACAAATTGCAAAAATCACTGAAGCTGGAGTCTTATATCTCCCTCACAAACTTTAAGCATCAGTTGTTAGAGCAGCTTACCGATCATTGCACCTGTACACAGCCCATCTGTAAATAGCCCACCCAACTACCTCATCCCCATGTTTTTTTCTCCTTTGCACTCCAGTATCTCTACTTGCACATTCATCTTCTGCACATATATCACTCCAGTGTTTAATTGCTAAATTGTAATTATTTTGCAGCTATGGCCTATTTATTGCCTTACCTCCCTAATCTTACTACATTTGCACACACTGTATATAGATTTGTCTATTGTGTTATTGACTGTACATTTTGTTTATCCCATGTGTAACTCTGTGTTGTTTGTGTCGCACTGCTTTTCTTTAACTTGGCCAGGTCGCAGTTGTAAATGAGAACTTGTCCTCAACTGGCCTACCTGGTTAATGTAAAAAATGTATTTTTTTATATATATATTGACATTGAAATAGGCAGAGCAGGTCAGTTAGGTACATACAGGTAAACAAAATGAGGTACAGTGTTATTGAAACAATCCAGGGTGCATCGGCTGTGTAGCCGAGTGATCATAGGGTCAAAAGAGCAGCAATAGGTGAGTCAGGGTGCCGTTGGTAGGCACTACTACGCTAGGCGAGCAGGGGACACAGCGTTCAGAAAAGTTAGCAGACTGGAGCTAGTAGATGGTTGTTCAGCGACATCGTAACAGAATAGCATGTTGAAACCACATCGGGCGATCACGTCTTCAGTCCAGTCATAATGGATCGGCGGGTCTCCGTGTCGACAAGAAAGGGTCCAGACCAATTGGCAAAGGAGGTATTGTAGCTCTAGAATTAGCTGATATATGGGCCTAGCTCGAGGCTAGCTCAAGGCTAGCTGGTGCTTGCTTCATATGGTAGGCAATTAAGGTCACAGTTCTGAAAACGCCTAAGACAGCACTACAGGGAGACAGCTGTGGGACAGGTACAGGATGGCAACAACAACTGCCAGAGTTACACCAGGAATGCACAATCCCTCCATCAGTGCTCAGGCTGTCCTCAATAGGCTGATAGAGGCTGGGCTGAGGGCTTGAAAGCCAGCATCCTGGAGTCGCCTCTTCACTGTTGACTTTGAGACTGCTGTTGTGCCAGTACTATTTAATTAAGCTGCCAGCTGAGGACTTATGAGGAGTATGTTTCTCAAACTAGACTCTTTAATGTACTCTTGCTCAGTTGTGCACCAGGGCCTACCACTCCTCTTTCTATTCTGGTTAGGGACAGTTTGCGCTGTTCTGTGAAGGGAGTAGTACACAGCGTTGTATGAGATCCTTTATAAAGAGAGAGCCTTTATAAAGCCAGACAGACAATTCCAATGCCTTGCATTAGACTGGCCATTACATCTCCTAAATGTATCTCAAAGCAAACCAAATGTACCTCAAAGTAAATCAAATTTACCACAAAAGCTCATGTCTTCTACGTGAAACTAATGAACAGTGACCTCATGTAATTGTGCAGGTGAAAATGAATGGCTATAGTCTTTCAAGTCATATCAGTTATAACAGTCATATCCCAGTTACACATTAAATATTAATTCCATTGAACTGGCTATAAAGTCCTGTATTTAGCCAACTGTGCTATTATTCCAGCAGTCATGTGGGGGACATTTCCAGGAGACACGAGGATGTACAATGGAATGCTTTTCGATTACTCAGGCTGTATGTGATGTTCTCAGATTGTACCAGCGTGGCTATACGTTTTCTCTCTGGAGGAAACAGTGAAAACACTGAGACAAGGATGAATGACCTAATCTCATTTTATTTTAAAAGGTTATCCTTTTTTCCACCTCTTGGGCCCCTGGCCTCTGCCTGCTCACCCGGGGTCCGCTGTCTCCCTCTTTGGGGCAAGCAGCTCTGTACCTTATGTAACTAGACATTTAGAAATGTCACAGGCATTAACAGTCAAAAAGCATCCCTAACCTGGATTTAAATAGTTGCCCTGCACAATGAGAGGTCATTATAGTATCTGTAGCTCAAAAAATTCCCTTAGCTAACTGATAACCCTCAAACTTCTAATGTATGTATGTGTAATAGCGATTACTTACCATCTAGCCATCTTTACACAACATAAGCCATATCAAAGTTGGCTCAGATGCAGCTGTAATAGAGCCTGAGCATGCTTTACACAGAGTTCCTGGCTGCCTGCCATCTTAAACCTATAGTGCCTTCAGAAAGTATTCACAGCCCTTGACTTTTTCCACATTATGTTGTGTTACAAAGTGGGTTTAAAATTGATTTAGTTGTAATTTTTTGTCAGCGATCTACACAAAATACAATTTAATGTAAAAGTGGAACAACAATTCTAACATTTGTAAAAAAATATATAAATAAATCTATGAAAAATAAAAGTAATTTATCAATACATGTTAGAATCACCTTTGGTCGTGAGTACAGCTGTGAGTCTTTCTGGGTATGTCTCTAATAGCTTTCCACACACAACATTTGCCCTTTATTATTTTCAAAATTATTCAAGCTCTGTCAAATTAGTTGTTTATCATTGCTAGACAACCAATTTCAGGTCTTGCCATATATTTTCAAGCAGATTTAAGTCAAAACTGTAACTCGACCACTTCTTAGCAACATTCACTGTCTTCTTAGTAACGTAATTAAAGTGTCTGATGGAAAGCAGACTGAAGCAGGTTTTCTTCTAGAATTTTGTCTGCGCTTTGCTTCATTCCGTTTCTTTTTTATCCTGAAAAACTCCCCAGTCCTTAACGATCACAAGCATACTCATAACATGTTGCAGCCACCACTATGCTTAAAGATATGGAGAGTGGTACTTAGTAATGTGTTGTATTGGATTTGCCCCAAACATAGCACTTTGTATTCAGAACAAAAAGTTAATTGCTTGCCATTTCTCTTGCAGTTTTTATAGGAAAACGCCTCCTGTTTTGAGACCCACATTTTTAGCTAAACATTTTTTTAAATAAATTGTTTTGGGGGGCTCCCCTGTTTTGCATGTTATTTTTGGCAATACGTGTCACATATCAGTGTCAAAACAATGCAAAAAAACAAAATATACAATTGAGTTAATAAAGCCACATACAAACAGTAAAAGTTAGGCAGCTCCAAAATGCAGGTGTTTCAGCCTAGCTCAGTGCTTTCTGTGGTGTTGGGGCAAGCCAGCAGAAAATACGGAGCGTAGCGCTGTGATTGGCTCAGTGTTCTTTCACTCATGGGGACACTATTTCACCGCCCCTTGGGTGCTGCCAAAGAGTTACATTAGAAGTGCCCATCCAAGAAGGGTCAAGGTCACTGGCCACAGATATAATGACGTCAAATCTATGACCTGAAGATCACTGACATCATGATGATTTAACCTTTTTTTCCTGAGTTCCCAGTTGTCTTGAAAGCACCATAAATCCAGAGAATGCCAGACTTTGATGACAAAATTTGCCCACGAAGGACCGCCGTGCCACCTTCCTGTCCAAGTGAGCACAGAGTCCAACAATGTCTGGTATCCAACAATGTCTGGTATGAATTTTCAAGCTCTACCCTTAGACTTCGTGGTGAAAAAGTGTCCCTATGAGTGACAGAACACTGAGCCAATCACAGCGCTACGCTCCATATTTTCTGCTGCCTGACGATCCGGCTGAGACATGACGTGGGATCAGAGCCTGCCGAGCCAACTGAGGCAAGGAAGCCTCTCTAGCCAGCTAAGACGTGGAAGCCCGACGAGCCAGCTGAGGCATCCCCGGTCATCACCAACAAAAACTAAAAACTAAAACTCAGATGCTGGGAGAGATGACAGATGCTGGGAGACGAGAAGCAAGTACAGGGAGTGAATATTTCATAAATACGGACATGAAACAGAACACAGACAGCGTCTGGAGAGGCGAAACAAAAACAACATTAGTGCTGACACGGGGAACAAACTGAGGAACACACAGATATAGAAGGGGCAATCAACAAAGTGAAGGATTCCAGGTGAGTCCAATATTGTGCTGATGCTCATAATGAGGGTGACAGGTGTGCGTAATGATGGGCAGTCTGGCGCTCTTGAGTGGGGGAGGGGGAGAAGGAGCAGGCGTGACAGTTATAGTGTAATTAATGTATTATTTAGTGTTGTGCTGTGGCTAAGCTGACATGCATCACACAAATTATTATTTTTTGCCCGCAAGATTTACATGCTAAAATTGCCACTGATTGTGGAGTAACTACAATGTTGTTGATCCATCCTCAATTTCCTCCTATCACAGCCATAAAGTCACCATGGTAAAATCCTTAAGCCATTTCCTTCCTCTCCATCAAATGAGTTAGGAAGGGGGCCTGTACCTTTGCAGTGACTAGGTATATTGATACACCAACCAAAGTGTAATTAATAACTTCACCATGCTCAAAAGGATATTCAATGTCTGTTTTTCCCCCCATCTTCCTTTGCAAGACATTGGAAAACCTCACTGGTCTTTGTGGTTGAATCTGTGTTTAAAATGCACTGCTCGACTGAGGGACCTTACAGATAATTGTATGTGTGAAAATCATTTTAAAAAATAATGTTAAACACTAGTATTGTACACAGAGTGAGTCCATGCAACTTATTATGTGACTTGTTAAGCAAATGTTTACTCTGGAACTTATTTAGGCTTGCCATTACAAAGGGGTTGATTACTTATTGACTCAAGACATTTCTGCTTTTCATTATGTATTAATTTGTAAAAATTGTCCTAATATTCAATCCATTTCAAATTCAGGTGGAAAAAGTCAACGGGTGTGAATACTTCTATGAAGGAACTGTAATTACACTGAATCATTCAATTTGGCATGAACACCATCATTTATACCTGCAATTGGGGCTCATTTGTAACATTTCTGCCCGTGAGCATAAATTTGTGCTCTAATGCTGATTGTTTATTTAATTTAGAGCTATTGTAAGACAGGAAAATAAGAACAGAGCAGCATTCACTCTCCCCTGCTGACGCAATCAACCATCAGTGGCGTTCCCCACCGTTCTCTCACCTCCCCTTCCACGACTACACATCTCTCAAATCGTCAGAGGGCAACGATTGTCAGGATTACAACGTCACAGCAACGGTATGTGAAACCAGTGGGTGGTGTGACGGACGTCGCTGTGGTCTCCAAGCTCCCAGGAGATAAGATGATGTTGCGACAACATATTCATCATCAAGTCTGTGTGTGGGAGATGTAGTGACCTTTAAAAACACAATGTTGTCTACAATGTTGTCTGGCAAACTCTGCCAAGCTACAACAGAACAAGCGGGAGTCCATCTCTTATCAACTCATAGAGTAAGTCCTTTGCATTAGTGAATGCTCTCTCTCTCTCACACTCTGAGCTGCATAATGGGACTAGGGGATTAATGCCACAATGCAATACCAATAAATCCATCTAGGTCTTCACTAAAGTAACTGCTCCATCCCCAGCAGCCTTTAATAACTGATCTAAAAAGTTCTTCACATTATAATTAATCCCAAGAGTAAATACTATTATCTAAAACATCCCAACTGCAGTATATGCATTTGAAGTTACCGAGATGTCCAGTGAACCTAAAAACATTGGATTCAAACAGCTGAATCTAATGTGTATGACAAAATGGACAAAACCAAACATATGATGTTATTTTTCCGCACAAATCGACAATACATGTTTTAGTTCTAGTGATATTTTTCCCAGTTTGCTCTGAACTATAAACATGAATAAATTGAAGCACTCCACCTGCCTGCCCTGGAAACTGCATGGAGCCCATTTCATTTGCAAGGGCCTCCCACGATTTCCCATTTAATTGAAAAGAATTAATGAACAAATGAGTTCCCTGCTGACAGGATATACTGTATACTTTGAAAGGGCAACCCAAGAATGAATTTTAGACCAGGAACTTGACTTGGGTTGCCTGAGCTTTCACTGGTAATAAGAGGGAAATCAACCAGTGTTGGGATGCACTGTATTTAATCAGTGGACTTGAAGAGGTGGTTGTTTTGAGTAGCAGTTGAAAGGCTGAGAGTTAATTTGAATAGACACACATAGGCCAAACTAATGGCGTTCCTGCTTCATTACCTTAGTCTGCTCTTGCAGTGCTGAAGGAGTATAATTCAATAAATCTCTCTCACACATCTATTCTCAATCACTCTCACTATCCAAAAGGAACTGTTTTTTCATCTGGTGTTGGTGCATTAGAGAAATGGTATTTCCAAAAGCCATTCCAATTTGTTTCCCAGATTTAAACTGTGGGCTGGCTATCATTGTGGTGTGAATAATCCCCTGCACCGTTCATTTACCCAGTCATGACTGGACTCTGATACGTTCAAATGAGAGTTCCTCTTGGTGAAGTGCTGAAGATAACAGGATGATTCATAGACTTTCAAAGGAGGTCACAGCTTCCTGTGCTTTTCTGACAGGAATTTGGGATCGCCTCTACTCTGGCAGTCAGGGGCTGAAAGCCAAGCATCCTGGTTGGAATGCAAAATGAGCTATGGATGCAGAGCAAAGCATGTCCTCACAACTCCTAATCCTACACTCCTTTTGCAATTCACCATTTCAGAATTTTGTCTATTTTTTGGATAAGAATGGAAAAGCACCTTTTTGAGAAATAAGATCCCAAATCCCTACCTGTGAAAGGTTTCTCCTTCTACCCTCCTAAGCAGAGAAAGCAATTTTACAAAAGGTAAAAATAGCTTGCCTGCAGGACGCCAAGGTGTCTTTGTGCATGAAATGTCAAGAGAACGAGCACTGAAATGTCACAATCAGAGCCAAAGTTTATACCATTATACATTTTAAATGAAATAAAAACCATTGTAGTTACAACATTTACTGCACTGGTCATCTGAAACATACATGACAACAGAAAGGGGACTACAAATATATTCATAAACATCTGGATTACTGTGGTTTGCACCAAAAACAGGATGCTAACAGAAAACAGGAAGGAACATTGGAAGATGTGGCAAATTCACTGAGAAGTAAACAAGGAGACATGAAGGTTAAATACATTCTCTTCCCTCCATTCACCCTGTTTCTAATTATTGAGCAAGAGCGTGAAAGAGCAGTGCTCCTGATTGCAGCTGCTTGGTGCTGCAGCGAGAAGCAAATCTTCTGTTGTTAATAATATTGAAAGTGACCAAAGCTACAAGGTCCACAACTGTGTTTCTGTGGAGATAATGGCTTCCACTGTTGAGAACTGATTCTAAGTTCAACATGTCCATTTGACAGACACGCTCCCTTTCTGTCTAAATTAAACTGTATCTTAATTCCAGCATCATTGCACAAGACAGTTGGCAGGCAGTGAAATGGCATATTGTCAGTGTGCATGTTTATGAACTGATCTGTGAGTCACATCATCATGACATTTGTATGGAGACAATATTGTTAATTAAAGCTATACTTTAATGAGAACAAGTGTTTGATATACACTTAGTGTAGAAAACATTAGGAACACCCTCCTAATATTGAGTTGCACCCCATTTTGCCCTCAGAATAGCCAAATGTTCATTGGTGCATGGACTCTACAAGGTTTTTAAAGTGTTCCACAGGGATGCTGGCCCATGTTGACTCCAATGCTTCCCAAGTTGGCTGGATGTCCTTTGGGTGGTGGACCATTCTTGATACACAGGAAACTGTTGAGCATAAAGTACCTAGCAGCGTTGCAGTTCTTGACACACCGAAACCGGTGCGCCATGCACCTACTACCCTGTTGAAAAGCACTTCAATATTTTCTCTTGCCCATTCACCCTATGAATGGAACAATACACAATCCATGTCTCAATTGTCTCAAGGCTTAAAAAGTATTATTTAACCTGTCTCCTCCCCTTCATCTACACTGATTGGTTGATTTAACAAGTGACATAAGGGATCATAGCATTTCAGCTGGATTCACCTGGTCATGAGGTCTATAATATATAATAATATAATAATATATGCCATTTAGCAGACGCTTTTATCCAAGCGACTTACAGTCATGTGTGCATACATTCTACGTATGGGTGGTCCCGGGAATCGAACCCACTACCCTGGCGTTACAAGCGCCATGCTCTACCAACTGAGCTACAGAAGGACTATGAGGTGGTCCTAATGTTGTTCACTCAGTGTACAGTAATGTAGTGTGGGGATACTGTATATGCATTAAACATTTTGAACCACAAACAATGGGTCACAGGAAGATGTCACAGGAAGGTCAAAAAGATCATCAAGGACAACAACCACCCGAGCCACTGCCTGTTCACCCAGCTATCATCCATAAGGCGAGGTCAGTACAGGTGCATCAAAGCTGGGACCGAGAGACTTAAAAACAGCTTCTATCTCAAGGCCATCAGACTGTTAAATAGCTATCACTAGCACATTAGAAGCTGCTGCCTATATACATAGACTTGAAATCACTGGCCACTTTAATACACGGAACACTAGTCACTTTAATAATGTTTACATATCTTGTATTACTCATCTCATATGTATATACTGTATTCTATACTATTCTACTGTATCTTAGTTTATGCCACTCTGACATTGCTCGTCCATATATTTATATATTCTTAATTCCATTCCTTTACTTAGATTTGTGTGAATTGGGTATATGTTGTGAAATTGTTAGATATTAATTGATAGATATTACTGCAATGTGGCTGCTAAAAACACAAGCATTTCTCTACACCCGTAATAACATCTGCTAAACACGGGAATGTGACCAATATGTTTGATTTGATTTTGATGGGGGGGGTTTTTGGACCATATAGATATTTTGGATTTGTTATAAGAGGAAAGAAGAGAGATTTATATTTACGTGGCTCATACTTTTCACTTTTATAATGGAAGAAGACAAACAAAATATATTGTTTACTTCGAGTCTGGTTTGTTTTCTATTTCCAGGTGAATCAAGGAGAGCTTTAACAGTTCTACATAGTGGATTATAGCCTATTCATCAAGGAGAGCGATGTAACTAATTAGTTCTGGAGATTGAGCGGCACTTTCTCTGAAGTACCATATCACAGCATCATCAATTAGCACATTCAAATCACTTAAGATACTGTCATAATCCACACGTTACATGCTAGATGTTATATGAATTGATAAAGTCATACAAAAACCCAACAGTCAAAGTAAAATAATAACACTGCTAGGAGTCCTTGGCTCTAACATAAATATGTCATTTGTGGCAAATGCATTTCTGGGCTATGTCTGGCGTTCTTTGCTATGCCTTTCCATCAAAAGTGTGCGCCATCCGCTGGCTCTTGTACACGCCTCCCATTGTGGCAACAAGGATTTGCCACTGCAGGAGAGAGGGAGGGGTTATGAGACAGGCAGGAAACTCTCTGCCATGAAGATACAGTATGCCACAGGGAAAACAGAAGTACAAAGAAGAAGTAATGCACTGGAAATATACTGTAAATACAACATACTGTTTCTTTGTGGTGTAAGGACATACAAAAAAGGACCAAAGCAAACAAGAAAATATTGGATGACAAAAAATAAGCTGTGTGCATGTACTAAGTTAAAGCTATACAGGGAAATATGAGGGAAATATCTACAGTAGAATACTGTGGGCTTATCACTGATAGTGGTATCCAATATATTCACCAAATGCTGTTACCCAATTCAGCAATATTTCAAAACTGTTATGAGTACTGCTTTCAAAACACAAGTATGTGTATTTATTTGGTAAAAGGGAAAAAAATATTTGAAAAAGTCCTGTAGTTTTGATGATTCATAATGCAATCCATACTCAAGGCTGAATTTCAGTGGGATTCATTCACAGGAGGCTGCAGAGGGGAGGATGGCTCATAATAACAGCTGGATTGAAGTAAATGGAATGGTATCAAACACGTGTGTTTAAGGTGTTCAATGCCATTCCATTTATTCCATTCCAGCCATTACTATGAGCCCATTCTCCCCAATTCAGGTGCCACCGGCCTCCTGTGGCATTCAGTTAGTAACAGTGAAAGAACTTGTCAGCTGCAGAGTTTCCTCTGCCAGCACAACTCCTGCTTGCTCACTGAAATGTATTCCTACTCCCTGGGTGGACAAGAGGAATCTCTCGTCAAGCCTTGTCCATCCGGCATGAATCTGGAATCAGTTGGATACACCCTCCTCTGAATTCATGTCCTAGATACAGAGTGGATGATTCTCATGATTATATTCCTGTTCAGGACCCAACACATACAGACACAGACAACATTACCACCCCTGAGAGACTCATACCCCAACGTTGAGCCATTTCACAGATTATGATTCTAAACCACATATTATTTGGGAACATATTGTCTTCAGGTGTTGTGAACATTCCAAGCGTGTTCTCCACCCCTGATTTCTTATTCTACAGATTAGGCTGAGAGGGAAAATATTCTCCCTCAAAGGAAGAAGGGAAAGACCCAAACAGACTAAGTATGTGTGGCCAATCAACTTTGTGCCTTGCTGTGCCTTGTGTCCCTCTGGGCACGTTGATCCAGGCGCAGTGAAGTCCTCCTTCTCCCCCGACGCCTGTAATACCTGCATGATGAGAGCCAGGGCGCTGGCAGCTGCAGCAGTCACACTCCCCCCACAGCACCCCACCCCCAACCACCCTCCCATCTACTGCACACACACACAGTCTGCTGAAGCTCTTTAGAGCCACCTACTGCATTCCTGACTGTACAGCAGTGTTACTACTGCTTCTCTGCTCTGTGGGCTGTACTGAGAGTGATGTTTAGAACAACATGAGAGATTGCAATCGTAGGAGTTGATTGAGGCATCTAATAAACACTATGGCAGATGGGATGATTCTAATTAGACTGAAGCTAAACATAGTATGGTGACTAATTTTAGACCCAGTCATAAATCAGAAAGTGTTACTTTCCTTACTCATTTGAAAGTCCACTTTAGTGTATTTTGGGTACAAAGGCAATTGTTACCGTGTCTGGGAGGATTGCTGATTCTGGGAAACTCAATGAAAGTATTCCCAGTTTCCCACAACAACATCTAAACCTAATCAACCAGAACAGCACTCTTTGTTCAGCACTCTAAATCCAATTAAGGTTGTTTGGACAGATATCTGAATAAAAAATGTACCATGCAAAAACATAGTTGGTACTCAGCCAAACAAGATTGCTTTCCATTGGGATAACTATGCTCTTCTTCACAGCAGCACAGTGAGCAATCATCCCTCCCTAATAGCATGATGTGATACTGTAGTTCCCACTGTGGAAACTGATTATATCAATCACACATCATAAAAACACTTGGTGGAAAATCCGAGGAAGGGCAAAGACAGTAAGACATACAGGACTTGGAGATCAACTCAAGGGCAAGTTCCTAGATTATGCCTTAGTGGGCAGTCAGAAATCTTTTGGCTGTTTCAAAGCTTGCTTACTGCAAGTGTATATGTTTAACATTAACTCAGGCATAATCCATTGGGTGGGCAACATGACATTTTGGGTGGGCATTGCCCAACCTTGCAGCCCCCTATAGCCAACGTTTATCAACTCTAGAGTAGAGCTACAGAGAGAGTACTCAAGAAAGAAAATCTAAAGTTGAATGTTGAATGAGTTTACTGTACGCATATGAAGCTGGAGGAATCTCTAGCCAGGCAAAGGCATTTATGTTCACATCCACTGTTACATTCCAACAATACACTTTAATAGTTATATGTGCCCAAGAATGGTTTTGTGGGTTAAATGTGTCCTCCAACATAGAAAACATTTTAACATTAGACTTATGGAAATATACAAGGCCATCCCACTGAGCAAAAACTGGTTGAATCAGCATAGATTTCTTTTGTAGACATGACGTGGAAACTATGTGATGTTGAATCAATGTGGAAAACTGACTGGATTTGAAAAAAAGCCATTAATTAACATAAGGGAATTTTGTCATTTTTTTCACCCAACTTTTAACCTAAATCCAATTAAATTATATATTTTTTGTGGTTTTAACGTTAGTTGAAAACAACCAAATATACAATCAAAACTAGTCGCTAAAATGAAGTCTGTGCCCAGTGGGATGGCTCCCTAACACTGTGCATTTTGAGTGCTGCCATGGAACTTTTCATAAAGGATGGCGACATCCTCCTTAGTGGATAAAAGGTTCAATACAAACAGTAGCATAATAAAATAAACACTAGATGAAATCACAGCATCCATCTGAAGACATACCACAGTGATGATTCCTAACATGACTGCTGACAGAAGTGATCCATTCTCCATGCTCACTCAATATCAGGATGGTTGTCCACTGTACTCTCCACTGTGTTATTGCACACTGCACACATTAATTAGCACAGAGGCCTCTCTTTGTGTGTTTCCATTAATACCAAATTGTGTTCACACAAAGTGGTCAATCACTTCACTGCATAGGTAAATTATGCAATTAATCCATGAATGGGTCCCCAAAATAACCGTCAAATGAAAGTCCTTGCATTAAATGCTTTTTGTTCTCCGTGTCTTGTTTGGGAACATTTACAAAGCCATTCATTTCTTTAATTTGCCTAGTTAAAAACGGTTAAATAAATACAACAATGTATTTCTTTAATTAATCCATGAATGGGTCCTCCATTCTATTCATTTACTAAAGGGATAGTTTCTATTTATATATGCAAATACAATTTCCTGTCTGTCACATTAGAAGTCTGCTTCATTGAATTCTTCCAGATCTGCTTTTAGTCCCAGCAGAAGGGATGTGTAAATGTACAAATAACTGTATCATTTCATCAGCCTTCCATGCGCAAGCATCATCGACAGAGAGATGGCATAAATTCAACAACAGCTTGGTAAGGTTTTCAGGTCATGTGAGGACAAGGTACTAAAAAGGGAGTTTTATTTTCTGATAATACAATGCTCCCTTTGATATAGCCACTACTGAAACATGATATTGTGATTACTTCGCAATACAAAATGGAGGCCTTCCGAAAATCACCATCATGCTGGAATGTGTATATTGGACCAGGCTACAGCAATAGCCTCAAAGCACAAGGCACAATGACTCAATAATCAAAACGTAAGGGTAGCCTAAATGTGCTTCCATCATCATTACTCTGATTCCAACACAGGCTCAGTGGTAGGCTGAGAAGATCAATAGACCAAAGCTAGACAGAGATAGAGCTCTTCTCAGTAGGTGCTGCTTCATGTTCTGTTCTCAGCACCACAAAAAACAGCTCTATTATCGTCACTCACTGTCTGTTTGCTCTAACACTGACAAACGGCTTCAACTCGCATGCAATTGGATTCATTTTGTGTTCGGCATTCAGCAATGGCTTCAATGTTCTCTCATTTGATAGGAAGTAACACAACGGTAAAATCTCACATGGATAGAAGCTTGAGACATTTACCTGCCTTATACCCCATAGTTTTAGTTTACCTCTGAAAACTATAGGCTATACAGGAAAGTATTGGATTATTCAAGTAATTAGGACGAGTCAAAAATTCCCTTTCAAGTACCTTTCTTTCGCCTTCAAAGGAATGACACAAAATATATAAAAAATGAATTTGCAAATGGTTTATACCACCAGCTAGGTCCTCAGCAGCTTGCCAGCAGGTTGCCATCCACATTATCTACTAGAAGTCACATCTGTTCATCTCCAGTACCCTACATTTGGCAATGATAATTCATTGACCCATTATTAGACCTGTATGTGTTCCATATTGTCACCAAACCAGCATTGACTCTGTTCACTTCAACCCAGAGAATTGATACACCTCTACACACATGGTGTATCATTACCATGAATCTGAAGTTTATTGTGAGCAGAGAAAAATGGGTGAATGTGCATCAGAATTGAAATAACATAGTATCCACAGAGTTTAAGACATTGGTCTTATATTGTAAATTATAAATAGATAAAACAGGTAGCTAGGTATACAGTGAATGCAGTAGGTAGGTATATGTTAATAGAGTGAAATGGAAGAAAATGGAGTGAGTCAACTGGTTGTCCACTGAGTGAGGCCTGCCTCCATAGTGTTAAGTTAGTAGCCTAGTTGTGGTTCACTTCCTCCAGAAGGTCTTTGTTATTCCCACCAGGTGTCCATCCTCCGTACCCTCACCCTCTGTTTGTAATGGTACTCCTTCAGGTGTTTCTTCAGGGTGTTGGGGATGGGCAGCACGTTGATGCCGTCGTAGGTGGTGCAGCTGCTGATCACCGCCCTGCACACATGCTGCAGGCTGAAGGGCAGGGTGCGGTAGATGGGGTTGGACAGCAGAGGCTCGAAGAACATGCAGGAGTTGGGGTCCTTGTAGTGCTCCAGCAGCCCCGTGACGGTGGGCGCATGGAAAACACTGGGGTCGTGCACGTCGAAGCTGAAGTTGTGGTTCCACTGCTCGATGCGGGCGTGCAGCGAGCGGCCGTAGCGGCGGAAGCTGACGGAGAAGAGGTAGTCTTCCTGGGCTGAGTCGCGGAGCAGGAAGGTGCCCTCTGGCTTACCCTCCAGCAGTGTCTCAGCCTCATAGCGGTCCATCACACCCCAGTAGCAGGGTAGGTTAGTGATCTGCAGCAGGTCAGGCACCAAACAGTGGATGTAGTCGATCTGGGTGTGGATGCGATAGCCGTCCTGAGTAGGGGGACCCTCAGCCTGGGGAACAACAATTTTGGTTGGCTGGAGGCTGGCTATGACCTCAGGGTCAACCATGGGGTCAGGCACAGAAGCAGCTTCACAGACAGGGACCAAGGCAGATGCTGAGGCAGAAGAGGAGGAGGCCACGGCCACCACCTCATCCAGAGTGTCCAGACAGCTCTGCAGCAAGAGCTGGTGCTGCTGTTGCCTCTGGAGAAGCAGCTGCTGTTGCTGGTGAATGGTAGCTCTGTCATCCCCTGCAAGCTCATTCATACCATGGGCCAGTTTGGGCCCCAGCTTGTACAGCGGGTTGATCTGGGCCGTCACCTCAAACGTGTGGATCTCTGCGTTGGGCGGCGGCTCCACGCCTTGCTCGATGCTGATGCGCCTACGCTCTCGCAACCGGTCATCCACATCCTCCACGACGGCGGCCAAGTTTGAGGCAGAGGCACTAGCGCTGACCACCAAGGTGTCCACTACGGGAGGTGTGGAGATGGGGGCTGTGTGCTGCTTGATGAGGTACCACTTCTGAGCCAGCTCGGTGCCTGCAGCGAAGGGACAGTCATCCAGCATGAGTTCAGTAAGGTGGATCTTGCGGCGCGAGGAGGACCCAGCCCCGGCAGCAGCAGCTTGTGGCATGAAGACCTGCTGAGTGGAACTGGATGACGGAGTGTTGGTCTTTATGGGGAAACACTGCCCCATGGCATCCTGGATCTTTTGGCGGAGTGTGCGACTGCCACCTGCCCCCCTGCCCTCAGCCTCACTGGTTGGTGGCTCAGCTGTCCCCTGTGCCAGCCTGGCTGTCCCCCTGTCCTGGCTGAGTGAAGTGACCCCCTCCAGGCCCTGCCATCTCCTGCCCTCCTTCAGTGGAGAGGAGGAACAGCGGTCCCTGGGCTCCAGACCAGTCAGCAGGTCCCCATACTCAAACCCATCGCTGACAGGCCGCTCCCCAGCTTGCTCATGGGATGTCTGGCCTTTCTTTTTTCCTCTTCCTCCCTTTTGCCCCCCGCCGGCATCTCTTCTCTCCTCAGACCGGCTCTGTCTCACCTTGGGACGGGCGCCCCGCTCCCTGTCTTTCCCACGATCACCTGACTCCTTCGGTTCAGACATGACAGGTTAATTATGGGCTGGAATAATGGTAGTTGCAGTCGGGGTCAGCTGCAGGGAAAAGGTGATTTGTGGCTGTAGTCAGTTCTCAGCAGCAAGCCCTCCCATTCAGAATCTTCCCAAAGGCTGTCAATAGCATGTCCCATGAATCACTGTCACAGTCACTTGGGGCTACAAGAGAAACGAAAAACAGAGTTTCTCTTAGCTACAGCAATTAGGGGTAAACGATCATATGTACATTAAATATAACTAAGGCCTAAAAGCAAGATTTTTTAAAAGCATGCCAGAAAAAATTTGATCACACTAGACTTGTCAACGGGTTTCTACAAGAAACTGTCATTTAAAAAAAACTAGGATAAAATTCATAAAATGTCTTAAAATTATCAAAACAAGATGTTAACTTTTTTCAAACATTGAAAAGGTATTTTTGCTGCACCCTGGCAGCAAAGACTATCGATTGGTACCGTCAATAAACTGCACTGCTCAAAATAATAAAGGGAACACTAAAATAACACATCCTAGATTTGATTTCTTTACATAGTTGAATGTGCTGACAACAAAATCACACAAATATTATCAATGGAAATCAAATTTATCAACCCATGGAGGTCTGGATTTGGAGTCACACTCAAAATTAAAGTAGAAAACCACACTACAGGCTGATCCAACTTTGATGTAATGTCCTTAAAACAAGTCAAAATGAGACTCAGTAGTGTGTGTGGCCTCCACGTGCCTGTATGACCTCCCTACAACGCCTGGGCATGCTCCTGATAAGGTGGTGGATGGTCTCCTGAGGGATCTCCTCCCAGACCTGGACTAAAGCATCCGCCAACTCTTGGACAGTCTGTGGTGCAACGTGGCGTTGGTGGATGGAGCGAGACATGATGTCCCAGATGTGCTCAATTGGATTCAGGTCTGGGGAACGGGCGGGCCAGTCCATAGCATCAATGCCTTCCTCTTGCAGGAATTGCTGACACACTCCAGCCACATGAGGTCTAGCATTGTCTTGCATTAGGAGGAAGCCAGGGCCAACTGTACCAGCATTAGGTCTCACAAGGGGTCTGAGGATCTCATCTCGGTACCTAATGGCAGTCAGGCTACCTCTGGCGAGCACATGGAGGGCTGTGCGGCCCCCCAAAGAAATGCCACCCCACACCATGACTGACCCACCGCAAAACCGGTCATGCTGGAGGATGTTGCAGGGAGCAGAACGTTCTCCACGGCATCTCCAGTCTCTGTCAAGTCTGTCACATGTGCTCAGTGTAAACCTGCTTTCATCTGTGAAGAGCACAGGGTGCCAGTGGCGAATTTGCCAATCTTGATGTTCTCTGGCAAATGCCAAACGTCCTGCACGGTGTGGGGCTGTAAGCACAACCCCCACCTGTGGACGTCGGGCACTCATACCACCCTCATGGAGTCTGTTATTGACCGTTTGAGCAGACACATGCACATTTGTGGCCTGCTGGAGGTCATTTTGCAGGGCTCTGGCAGTGCTCCTCCTGCTGCTCCTTGCACAAAGGCAGAGGTAGCGGTCCTGCTGCTGGGTTGTTGCCCTCCTACGGCCTCCTCCTACGGTCTCCTGATGTACTGGTCTGTCTCCTGGTAGCACCTCCATGCTCTGGACACTACGCTGACAGACACAGCAAACCTTCTTGCCACAGCTCGCATTGATTTGCCATCCTGGATGAGCTGCACTACCTGAGCCACTTGTGTGGGTTGTAGACTCTGTCTCATGCTACCACTAGAGTGAAAGCACCGCCAGCATTCAAAAGTGACCAAAACATCAGCCAGGAAGCATAGGAACTGAGAAGTGGTCTGTAGTCACCACCTGCAGAACCACTCCTTTATTGGGGGTGTCTTGCTAATTGCCTATAATTTCCACCATCTATTCCATTTGCACAACAGCATGTGAAATTTATTGTCAATCAGTGTTGCTTCCTAAGTGGACAGTTTGATTTCACAGAAGTGTGATTGACTTGGAGTTACATTGTGTTGTTTAAGTGTTCCCTTTATTTTTTTGAGCAGTATATATTAATTGTCAATAACCCATCTTGTAGATCAGGGGTTCTCAAAATGGGGACCGGGACCAGATCTGAAATGAATATTACTCAGAGATTAAATTAATTTTGGCCAAGGATCAGTTGAATAAGTTGAGGGTGTCATATTTTTTGCTTTGTAATTTCACCATTTTTCAACTCAACACTTCTTGTATTCCCCTTACAATGTTTTTGATTAAAAAAAAAAACATAAACGCACTAGAATACCTCACAATCAAATGCCGACCGTCCCAAGAGAATTCTCTTCGGTTATAGGCACAGCTGTGTATATTCCCCCTCAAGCAGATACCGTGACAGCCTTCAAGGAACTACACTGGACTTTGTGCTAACAAGAAACCACTAATCCTGAGGCCGCATATATTGTAGCTGGGGATTTTAACAAATCAAATTGAAGGAAAACGCTACCGAAGTTCTATCAACACATTGTCCGCGTACACATCACTGACAACCTGAAATGGTCCACCCAAACAGACAGTGTGATGAAGAAGGCACAATAGTGCTTCGTCAACCTTAGGAGGCTGAAGAAATTCAGCTTGGCTCCTAAGACCCTCACAAACTTTCATAGATGCAGAATTGAGAGCATCCTGTCGGGCTGTATCACCACCTGGTACGGCAACTGGATCGCCCTGCAACCACAGGGCTCTCCAGAGGGTGGTGTGGCCTGCCCAACGCATCCCCGGGGGCACACTGCCTGCCCTCTAGGACACCCACAGCACCCGATATCACAGGAAGGCCACAAAGATCATCAAGGACATCAACCACCGAGCCCTTGGCCTGTTCACCCCGCTATCCTCCAAAGACGAGGAAATAGCCATCAGTAGCCAGCTGCCACCCGATTACTCAACACTGCACCTTAGAGGCTGCTGCCCTATGTACATAGACATGGAATCACTTATCACTTTAATAAGGTTTACATACTGTTTACCTAATTTCATATGTCTATACTGTATTTTAGTCAATGTCACTCTGACATTGCTCATCCTAATATTCATATATTTCTTAATTCTATTATTTTACTTTTAGATTTATGTGTATTGTTAGATACTACTACACTGTTGGAGCTAGGAGCAGAAGCATTTCGCTACACCTGCAATAACATCTGCTAAATATGTGTATGTGACCAATAAAATGGTCATTGTAATTCAAACTTTAAAACTGCACATTTTGCCATGAGACTGCCTCCTGGCAAAATGTGTAGAATTGCTGTATTTGAGGTTTAAAGCTGCAACAACAAAAAGTCGCTCCACTCCATGACAAAATATGTAGAATTGCAGAAAATGTGCTTTAAGCATAGAAAATTTGTTAATTTAAAAAATAAAACTGCTAAAAAAGTTCCTTCCCAGGAGTAGAGACTTGGTTCATCCGAACATGCAATAACAAAGTTAAAGTAAATCTCAATTGTATGCTATTTTTTCTCACTCCGGTTGTGTTCTGATTATGTGGCGGTTCCTGATGAATTTGCTATGACAACTGGGATTCCTGGCTCCAAAATGCTTGAGAACCCAAGTAGATAACTGACTTACTCCCTTCCTTCCTTGATAACGGAGATGACGCAAGAGTTATTTTATAGCTTGGTTGAGATTGAAGCGGTGCCCCTGGCTAGCCAGTTAAATTTAGCTAGCTAGATGGTTATGTAGCATTAGCCTAGTATCTTTCTGAAACGTCTCAGAAATCACTATTTTCTTTAGCAAGATGCGTTAGCTTACTTAGACAAATACAACATATATTTGTTTCATAACAAAAACCCTTTGTCAATGTGCTAAAAACGAACTAATATAGTTCATGATAACGGAAGCAAGTTTGCTAGTTGAGCTAACACAGAAGGCAACATCAAGGGGGAAAAAAAAGGTTCACTCAAAAGTATTACAAAGGAATGTTCGTGAAGTCTCCTTATTTGACCGTACTGTTATACTGTAATGAAAATGTGATGTCATTTTGATCAGATCAATTTTACTTACCATAAAAACTTCGTTGTTGTTCTCTCCAAAAGCTAGTGAATAAAACCAGGAAAAGTTCACAACCCGGAAGTAAAAACAAAAATCAAAGTAACTCTATGTAATCTATAACACGGGACATTTCAAAGCAAACGTATTGAAAATGGATTGGTGTATTATCCAGACGAAATGTATGAATGTACATGCAGTTCATATATTGTAGTTTGTAAATATTGACTTACTGAGTCTCCTGATGTTGTTGACTAACTGACTAGGCATGTAGTGTACTGGAATGGAATGTACTGATGGCACCATTGCATGCAAAACATACACACTTGTAATCCATACTCATAGGTATGATAAATCAGAATTACCTATGATAAGGCTGTATGCAACTGTTGCAAAGTTTCTTATATAATACAATTCAAGTCAGAAGTTTACATACACCTTAGCCAAATAAATTTAAACTCAGTTTTCACAATTAATTACATTTAATCCTAGTAAAAATTCCCTGTTTTAGGTCAGCTAGGATCACCACTTTATTTTAAGAATGTGAAATGTCAGAATAATAGTACAGAGAATGATTTATTTCAGCTTTTATTTCTTTCATCACATTCCCAGTGGGTCAGAAGTTTACATACACTCAATTAGTATTTGGTAGCATTGCCTTTAAATTGTATAAATTGGGTCAAACGTTTCAGGTAGCCTTCCACAAGCTTCCCACAATAAGTTGGGTGAATTTTGGCCCATTCCTCCTGACAAGAGCTGGTGTAACAGAGTCAGGTTTGTAGGGCTCCTTGCTCGCACACACTTTTTCAGTTCTACCCACACATTTTCTATAGGATTGAGGTCAGAGCTTTGTGATGGCCACCCCAATACCTTGACTTTGTTGTCCTTAAGCCATTTTGCCACAACTTTGGAAGTATGCTTGAGGTCATTGTCCATTTGGAAGACCCATTGGCGACCAAGCTTTAACTTCCTGACCAATGTCTTGAGATGTTGCTTCAATATATCCACATACTTTTCTTTCCTCAAGATGCCATCTATTTTGTGAAGCGCACCCACAACATGCTGCCACCCCCTTTTTCCTCCAAACATAACGATGGTCATTATGACCAAACAGTTTTATTTTTGTTTCATCAGACCGGAGGACATTTCTCCAAAGAGTACAATCTTCGTCCCCATGTGCAGTTTCAAACCGTTGTCTGGCTTTTTTATGGCGGTTTTGGAGCAGTGGCTTCTTCCTTGCTGAGCGGCCTCTCAGGTTATGTCAATATAGGACTCATTTTACTGTGGATATAAATACTTTTGTTGTACCTGCTTCCTCCAGCATCTTCACAAGGTCCTTTGCTGTTGTTCTGTGATTTATTTGCACTTTTCGCACCAAAGTACATTCATCTCTAGGACAGAACGCATCTCCTTCCTGAGCGGTATGACAGCTGCGTGGTCCCATGGTGTTTATACTTGCGAACTATTGTTTGCACAGATGAATATGGTACCTTCAGGCATTTGGAAATTGCTCCCAAGGATGAACCAGGCATGTGCTCTCCTTTTTGAGGTCTTGGCTGATTTCCATTGATATAGTTTAAGAAATTTGTGGAGTGGTTGAAAATGGAATTTGAATGACTCTGACCTAAGTGTATGTAAACTTCCAACTTCAACTGTGTATGTAATAAATAAATATATACACACACAATACTGTGAATAAAAGACTGATGATACCACAAACATGAGTCACGTAGCAAAAAAATGTAACTCCTTTATTTGGACTGTCTATCTGATCAATGCTGTATTTCAGATTATTCAAACAATGTGTGACAGTAAAAAAGTAGAGTGTGTAAGCATGGGATGCAAAATGTTCATTCATAAAACATTAGAATTTTTTTGGGGGGAGTCCGAATTAAATATAAATTGTACAAGACAGAGATGCAAAAAAAAAGCCTACAACGTACTGCTTATTTATTATGCCAGGCAGGGACATTGACCACATCTGACAGACCACTGGAGAGAAGGAGTCTCATGTATGACAGGCTGGCTATGTACCTCATAATTCTGCTTGGCATGTGAAAATAAAGCCTGACTCATGAAGTGCACTTTCTAACCCATTTCACTGGAATGTAAACATGGGGGTAAACATATTCCTTGGCCAGTTGTTAGTGTTAGGCTAGACTCAAACTCACATATTATGGCTCAGATTGGCCATTTCATCCCTCTCTGCATCCTAAACCCCTGGCATGAACAGACTCAATTTAGCCTGGCCTAAAGAACTAAGCCTTTTCTACAAGTGGACTGGCCACCTCCTAAATGGAGGACTTACTTCAGGTGCCATTGTATGTATTGAGAGAAATTACAACCTGAGCCATATTACATGTCATGCTAGTATGAATGTATTATCAGTTTAATAGCTTAGATTGAGATCATTGGTTGCCTATCTGAATCTGAAATTTGTGAACATTTTTTAAACCATTCGACTCTTAGTGAGCATGAATCTATTCATAAAGTCAGATCTATCCAAGAGCCAGCTCAGAGGAAAACCATGACGACTAGGACACTACTCTGGCTCAATAGCCAATCAGAGAGAGAGAGAGAGGAAGCTGTCACTGTGCAATTCAGGTGATATCAACAGTCTATCAGCCTGCTGCATCTGACAGTTCAAACACACAAGGCCAGGCAATATCAGTCTTCTCGTCACTCAAACTTCAGGAGCACAGAGCAGAGGGTACAACAACATACCCTCATACAGGTCTCAGTCACTAGACACTAGTATCTAGTCTAGTGAGAATGATGATTACAGCAAGTAGATAAGCAGCTGAGGGGGTAAAAGGCATCTGTCATTCTCTACCCAGCTAGCTCACGTGTTAGAAGGCTTAGCTACGAGCTTTAGGCCTTACATATTGAGGAGACAGTATATTAATGAGCACTGAAGTGCCAACAGTCATTTTCAGACCCATCATTACACATCACAGAACATGAAAGGGGCACTCCCAGAGGGAGGTAAACAGTGCTATTAGGAGGTATCGACATTGAACTCCAGTCCCAACATCTCTGCTCTCTGGAGGATTTGTAGACATTGAGCACTACTGTGACTGCAACACTGCCCTCTCTCAATATCTACAACAATCGTTCAATTAGTGTGGGGGAAAACATGCAATCATAGGAAAAAAGGACAAGTTATAAATATTAAGGGAGGGTAGTAAAAAAAAAAAGTGGTAAAGTCAAGCTTGTAAATAACCATGTTTACTAAACAAATAGCCCAGCCATGACTCTGCAGAAATAAAATACGAATGGATATCCCTGCCTCGTGATGCAACCAAAAGGTGATCCAAACGTTAAGACCATATACATACATGCACCTCCGCTCTGCCACATTCAAAGACAGAGGTTGTATAGGAGTTTCTGATTCAACACTGATACCACAAAATAAATGTTAGGGTTTTACAATTGGAACACAAAGAGATCCAAACAGGACATATTTCAAGCACCGTAAAAAGTTAGCCAGAATAGATTCCCACACTACGCTTTCTTACAGTTGCACCGGGGTCGGACAGGCTTCCTGTTTAGATTAAGACACTGCGGAGCCGGTGTGAGATGTTGCTTGGAAAACATACCTCAACCCAGGGATGAGAAATGCATTGTACACTGAATTGTCCCATTATCAACTGTTACACCAAGAATATTGAACGACTGCTAGTTTCATCCTCGTGGTAGGTAGCAGAAGCCTCAGCAGCCAGATTGGAATGGCAGTGTCAGCCAATCAGCTCCATTGTTGTTCAACGCGACATGCCAGTCCATAATGGCTGTTGTGGCTACTGAGGGCGAAAACGGCAGTTTACTTAAAAACTAGCAGTCGTTCAATATTCTAGATGTAACATTTGAGATAATGGGGCAATTTGGAGTACAAACACATTTCTCATCCCTGGATTGAGGTACGTTTTCCAAGCCATAGCTGTCTTAATCTGTCATCTTAAACTGTAAGTAAGCGTAGGGTCGAATCTATTCTGGCTACTTAAAAATTATGATTCATCAAATCTCTACACTGGCCATGTTGAGGAGAGGGCAGGGTGAGGTGGTGGGTAGTGGTTAATTCTGAGAGGCAGAGACAGCGCTTCCTTTGTATTTTTCAGAGCCAATCATAAATGGGACCTCTGGGTAGAAACAGAATTCATTAAGGTTCCTCACACAGCATAACATAGTGAGGTAACTACTTGAAAACAGATGCACCAACAGCTCCCCTCTTGGAATTCTTTTTTTCCCCAAATTTTCTTTACCAATGCAATTTCTCACTCAGGCCCCACATAGAACAAACCTATTCAGCCCTTATTCAACCCTGTGGGGTTTGCCTCGGCGCTTAACTTGCAAATGAGATACATCATCATTTTTGTAGTAGGGAACCAAATATCAATGCAGACAAGTTCCAGCCGACACGTTACCTTCAAACCGCCATTCTTTAAACAATTACCATGTATACTGTCGCATTGGCCACTCCAAAAATCATTCTAACATAGGGATTCACACAGAGCCCTTCTCTTTGGCCTAGTAGAGGTGGAGAGGTGTCAGAGCCAGTAATACCCATGTTGGGGGTAAACCCATGCTGGGTACGTGAGGGGAATGAGCCAGGGTGTTGGGTGTCTCTACGTAGGGACCTAACTAGCTCTGGCTGTAGCTGGGTAGGGTGGTTGTGTAGACAGCTGTAGTTGTGTTTTAGGATCAGAACAGCGCTAAAGGCTGGTCGTGTTTTAGGATCAGAACAGCGCTACAGGCTGGTCGCGTTTTAGGATCAGAACAGCGCTACAGGCTGGTCGCGTTTTAGGATCAGAACAGCGCTACAGGCTGGTCGCGTTTTAGGATCAGAACAGCGCTAAAGGCTGGTCGCGTTTTAGGATCAGAACAGCGCTACAGGCTGGTCGCGTTTTAGGATCAGAACAGCGCTACAGGCTGGTCGCGTTTTAGGATCAGAACAGCGCTACAGGCTGGTCGCGTTTTAGGATCAGAACAGCGCTACAGGCTGGTCGCGTTTTAGGATCAGAACAGCGCTACAGGCTGGTCGTGTGTGATTAATCACTGTTCTAGTTCCCAATTCCACAGAGTGTGTGGGAGGTCAAGTGCCTTACTCCTGGTCGGGAGACCCTGGCGGTACAGTTACAGTATCTGGGGGTGAGAGGCGTGGCTCTGCGTGTTTCTGGGAGGAAAAGGGGAGAAACCTGTAAGATAGAACACCCTTAAGACAGCACCAATCCTCCATTTTCCTCTCAGAGCTCAACAATCTGAGCCTCATTCTGCTCGTTTTAATGTCACAGTCCTGCAGAAGACATTGAGCATGTTGCACAAGTAACCTCTTCTCCCTCCTGTAATATAATAGTCATCTGTATTCCATTTATAATAAACTTACTTAAGTATAATAAAGTAGAAAAATATCAGAGAACATATACAGTTGTCGTTTTGTAGTGACCATTTTGCTTTGTTTTTTAAGCATATATTTTTGTGCTGGGCAAGAGAAACTGAACAGGCCTCAGTTGAAGTGAAGTGTCGGTTTGGTTTCTTCTTTTCACTGCTTTTATTTTCAAATTGTTGATGTTCGGTCAATTCCATCTACAGGAAGGAGGATTGGGAAGAAATTTATAATAGATACAAAATGTATTATTTTTTCATTTTGATTTCATATCGTAACTTTATTTCACTCTCTGCCAAATTCAAACTATTCAACAACATCAGAAAATTCCAGTTAACCTAAATGTGGTTTTAAATATCAGCGTCATAACACTTCCAAGAAGTTGGGTGTGGGAGTGTAAGACGTGTGTTTTGACTCACCTCCTAAGGCATGCTCTGTCATACTGAGGCACAGTGACTCCAGCGTGGGGTTGATCTCCAGGTCTGCACCTGGAACTTGGCATTCTGGGAGACGAGACACAGGTCACTCAGTTACCCTGCTTGTGTGTGTACTATATCTGGACCAAAAATCACTTCTTTTTAAAAAACTGACAGATGCATTAGATATGGAGCCGTGTGAATGCGGTTTGTAGGGCTCTGTGTGGGATGTGTAAGCTGCCGTAAAATTGGGTTTAGAAGGCTGTGGGTGAAATGCATAAAGACCATGTATGATTGGGTTTGGAAGGAGATATCGCTGGGATATAACAGGAAATGTGAATGAAGGTTGTAGTGACACATGCATGTGTATGTGTAAAAGGACAGTGGGAATAGAGATTGGTGCAAGGTGTGACTAGTATGTGTAAAAGACCGTGGGAATAGAGATTGAAGCTATGTGTGTCTAGTATGTGTAAAAGACAGTGGGAATAGAGATTGAAGCTATGTGTGTCTAGTATGTGTAAAAGACAGTGGGAATAGAGATTGAAGCTATGTGTGTCTAGTATGTGTAAAAGACAGTGGGAATAGAGATTGAAGCTAGATGTGACTAGTATGTGTAAAATACAGTGGGAATATAGATTGAAGCAAGGTGTGACTAGTATGTGTAAAAGACAGTGGGAATAGAGATTGAAGCTAGATGTGACTAGTATGTGTAAAAGACAGTGGGAATAGAGATTGAAGCTATGTGCGTCTAGTATATGTAAAAGACAGTGGGAATAGAGATTGAAGCTGTGTGTCTAGTATGTGTAAAAGACAGTGGGAATAGAGATTGGAGCAAGGTGTGTCTAGTATGTGTAAAGGACAGTGGGAATAGAGATTGAAGCTATGTGCGTCTAGTATATGTAAAAGACAGTGGGAATAGAGATTGAAGCTGTGTGTCTAGTATGTGTAAAAGACAGTGGGAATAGAGATTGGAGCAAGGTGTGTCTAGTATGTGTAAAGGACAGTGGGAATAGAGATTGAAGCAAGGTGTGACTAGTATGTGTAAAAGGACAATGGGAATAGAGATTGGAGCTAGGTGTGTCTAGTATGTGTAAAAGACAGTGGGAATAGAGATTGGAGCTAGGTGTGACTAGTATGTGTAAAAGACAGTGGGAATCGAGATTGGAGCTATGTGTGTCTAGTATGTGTAAAAGACAGTGGGAATAGAGATTGAAGCAAGGTGTGACTAGTATGTGTAAAAGGACAGTGGGAATAGAGATTGGAGCAAGGTGTGGCTGGTATGTGTAAAAGACAGTGGGAATAGAGATTGGAGCTATGTGTGCCTAGTATGTGTAAAAGACAGTGGGAATAGAGATTGAAGCTATGTGTGCCTAGTATGTGTAAAAGACAGTGGGAATAGAGATTGAAGCTATGTGTGCCTAGTATGTGTAAAAGACAGTGGGAATAGAGATTGAAGCTATGTGTGCCTAGTATGTGTAAAAGACAGTGGGAATAGAGATTGAAGCTATGTGTGCCTAGTATGTGTAAAAGACAGTGGGAATAGAGATTGAAGCTATGTGTGCCTAGTATGTGTAAAAGACAGTGGGAATAGAGATTGAAGCTATGTGTGCCTAGTATGTGTAAAAGACAGTGGGAATAGAGATTGAAGCTAGGTGTGTCTAGTATGTGTAAAAGACAGTGGGAATAGAGATTGAAGCTCGGTGTGGATGGTATGTGTAAGACAGTGGGAATAGAGATTGGAGCTAGGTGTGACTAGTATGTGTAAAAGACAGTGGGAATCGAGATTGGAGCTATGTGTGTCTAGTATGTGTAAAAGACAGTGGGAATAGAGATTGAAGCAAGGTGTGACTAGTATGTGTAAAAGGACAGTGGGAATAGAGATTGGAGCAAGGTGTGGCTGGTATGTGTAAAAGACAGTGGGAATAGAGATTGGAGCTAGGTGTGACTAGTATGTGTAAAAGACAGTGGGAATCGAGATTGGAGCTATGTGTGTCTAGTATGTGTAAAAGACAGTGGGAATAGAGATTGAAGCAAGGTGTGACTAGTATGTGTAAAAGGACAGTGGGAATAGAGATTGGAGCAAGGTGTGGCTGGTATGTGTAAAAGACAGTGGGAATAGAGATTGGAGCTATGTGTGCCTAGTATGTGTAAAAGACAGTGGGAATAGAGATTGAAGCTATGTGTGCCTAGTATGTGTAAAAGACAGTGGGAATAGAGATTGAAGCTATGTGTGCCTAGTATGTGTAAAAGACAGTGGGAATAGAGATTGAAGCTATGTGTGCCTAGTATGTGTAAAAGACAGTGGGAATAGAGATTGAAGCTATGTGTGCCTAGTATGTGTAAAAGACAGTGGGAATAGAGATTGAAGCTATGTGTGCCTAGTATGTGTAAAAGACAGTGGGAATAGAGATTGAAGCTATGTGTGCCTAGTATGTGTAAAAGACAGTGGGAATAGAGATTGAAGCTAGGTGTGTCTAGTATGTGTAAAAGACAGTGGGAATAGAGATTGAAGCTCGGTGTGGATGGTATGTGTAAGACAGTGGGAATAGAGATTGAAGCTCGGTGTGGATGGTATGTGTAAGACAGTGGGAATAGAGATTGAAGCTCGGTGTGGATGGTATGTGTAAAAGGACAGTGGGAATAGAGATTGAAGCTCGGTGTGGATGGTATGTGTAAGACAGTGGGAATAGAGATTGAAGCTCGGTGTGGATGGTATGTGTAAAGGACAGTGGGAATAGAGATTGAAGCTCGGTGTGGATGGTATGTGTAAGACAGTGTATATGACGTTTAGAAGAGGTTGTGGTAATGTTTGGGAAGGGGGTGCTAGGATCCTACCGTGCTGCTGGAACAGGAGCATGGTTTGCGGGGAGGTGTGGACAGGGAGTGAGTGGGTCCGTTGCACGGAGCTGCGACTCTGGCTTGGCATGCTGTTGCTGCCCCCAGGGTTGGCAAACCACAGGTTCTACAGGGACAACAGAACATCTCTCATCACAAACATGCCACTCATCCTATATGTTCTACACCGTGTTAGTCTTCCCAGCACGATGACTACAAAGAGACTCTTCCAGCTATGATAATGAACCAATGCATATCAAAATGCAGTGCCTAACCCAAGTGTTTCCCTGGGTATTGCATTGATTAAACTGTCAGCACTTTCTGTGGTTGCACTTGTTAATCTGTCAAAACAAATGTTGTCTAAGGAAAGTTCATCACCCTGTGGGTATAATAATGTGTAGATCAATAGAATAATGTTCAATCTAATGTTGGCTAACTAGCTGCAACCCTCAATGAAAAAGACTTCTTAGAAAATGATTTATCTTGTGAATGAATCTGACTTTCCTATAAATTAACTTCCGTGGGTGTATCCCATGCCAACAGGCTATATGACATATGATCCCATCCTATGACTGACCTGTCTGCCCTGGCCTGGCAGTGTGGGGCTGGTGAGGGTGTGGCGTGGGGAGGCAACCCCAATGCCACCTGGACTCAGGAGCCCCATGCGCCCGGCAGGGAGGCCACGAGGCGGCATCTGGAATGCCCTCTGCCCCCTACGTGCCAGACCCCCAGCACTCACAGAGCCTGCTGTGGGGAGGGAGTTGGAACCATATGCCCAGCTAGAGGAGGCAGAGAGAGAGAACCTGAACAAACTGCATACTAAAGTAGCAGAGAGAGCATGGCACAAAAACTCAGCTGCCATGACAGTGATAGATTAAAAGGAGAAGAGAAGTTCAGTGGTCTTACCCTTTCTGTCGGTACACAGGCATGTCCAGCATGGCTTTCCTTGGGAACAAGCGGAGCAGCTTGAGAACCTGCTGCTTCCAGGAGACCAGCCTCTTCCTCTGAGTCTCTGTGAAAGCCTGAGAGACGGAGACAAGAGAAAACTGTAAGAGACAGACAGATATAGTGATAGAGAGAGGGAGAGATGGTGAGTGAGAGAGAGAGAGAGGTAAAAGAGGGAGAGGTAAGAGAGAGTGAGCGGTAGAGAGCACATAGCAGCAAAAAACTAAACAAAAAAACCCATTCCATTACTTTCTTAGTGCAGTGAAAGTTATTTTTACAACATACCGTTGAGAGTATCATTACCTGTTTTTATACATTGGTTGCAGCCTTGTCACATTTTAAACTACCAGCTGGCTGAATGTGACAAAGATTAAATGTATTTATTTTATAGATGTGGTTTTGCGCAGTCTCACCTCATGTGTCAGACATTTCTCAATGAGCTGCAGGTAACAGCTGATATTCTCCTCGTCAGGCCTGGACACCAGTAGCTGAGTGCACACTGCAACACATGGACAGGAGGTTCACACAATGCAACACAACACCAACACACACAAACCCTCCAAAACTAATTCCAAACAAAACACATCAGCACACATCTCACATCCACAAAAACCAAGAGCAACATTTGTCCAAATGCACGATATACAGTGCATTCGGAAAGTATTCAGACTCCTTGACTTTTTCCACATTTTGTTACGTTACAGCCTTATTCTAAAATGGATTACATGTTTTTTCCCTCTCAATCTAAACAAAATACCCCATAATGACAAAGCAAAAACAGGTTTAGAAATTATAGCAAAATTATGAAGACACACCCTCCCGCAAAAACATATTACCTTAACATACAGTTGAAGTAGGAAGTTTACATACACTTAGGTTGGAGTCAATAAAACTTGTTTTTCCAACCACTCCACAAATGTATTGTTAACAAACTATAGTTTTGGCAAGTCAATTAGGACATCTACTTTGTGCATGACACAAGTCATTTTTCAAACAATTGTTTACAGATTATTTCACTTATAATTCAGTCAGAAGTTTACATACACAAAGTTGACTGTGCCTTTAAACAGCTTGGAAAATTCCAGAAAAGGTTGTCATGGCTTTAAAAGCTTCTGATAGGCTAATCAACATAATTTGAGACAATTGGAGGTGAACCTGTGGATGCATTTCAAGGCCTACCATCAAACTCAGTGCCTCTTTGCTTGACATCATGGGAAAAATCAAAAGAAATCAGCCAAGACCTCAGAAAAAACAGACCTCCACAAGTCTGGTTCATCCTTGGGAGCAATTTCCAAATGCCTGAAGGTACCATGTTCATCTGTACAAACAATAGTACGCAAGTATAAACACCATGGGATCACGCAGCAGTCACTCCGCTCAGGAAGGAGACGCGTTCTGTCTCCTAGAGATGAACGTACGTTGGTGCGAAAAATGCACATCAATCCCAGAACAACAGCAAAGGACCGTGTGACGATGCTGGAGGGAACCGGTACAAAAGTATCTATATATCCGACATAACCTGAAAGGCCGCTCAGCAAGGAAGAAGCCACTGCTCCAAAACCGCCATAAAAAAGCCAGACTACGGTTTGAAACTGCACATGGGGACAAAGATTGTCCTTTTTGGAGAAATGTCCTCTGGTCTGATGAAACAAAAATGGAACTGTTTGGCAATAATGACCATCGTTATGTTTGGAGGAAAAAGAGGGAGACTTGCAAGCCGATGAACACCCTCCCAACCGTGAAGCACAGGGGTGACAGCATCATGTTGTGGGGGTGCTTTGCTCCAGGAGGGACTGGTACACATCACAAAATAGATGGCATCATGAGGAAAGAAAATTATGTGGATTTGTTGAAGAAACACCTCAAGACATGACTCAGGAAGTTAAAGCTTGGTCGCAAATAGGTCTTCCAAATGGACAATGATCCCAAGCATACTCACAAAGTTATGGCAAAATGGCTTAAGGATAACAAAGTCAAGGTATTGGGGTGGTCATCACAAAGCCCTGACCTCAATCCTATAGAAGATTTGTGGGCAGAACTGAAAAAGCATGTGCGAGCAAGGAGGCCTACAAACATGACTCAGTTACAACAGCTTTGTCAGGAGGAATGGGCCAAAATTCACCCAACTTATTGTGGGAAGCTTGTGGAAGGCTACCCGAAACATTTGATCAAAGTTAAACAATTTAAAGGCAATGCTACCAAATACTAATTGAGTGTATGTAAACTTCTGACCGACTGGGAATGTGATGAAAGAAATAAAAGCTGAAATAAATCACTACTATTATTCTGACATTTCACATTCTTAAAATAAAGTGGTGATCCTAGCTGACCTAAGACAAGGATTTTTACTAGAACTGAGTTTAAATGTATTTGGCCAAGGTGTGTGTAAACTTCCGACTTCAACTGTACGTAGTCAGACCCTTTCCTCAGTACTTTGTTGAAGCACCTTTGGCAGCGATTACAGCCTCGAGTCTTCTTGGGTATGACTCTACAAGCTTGGCACACCTGTATTTAGGGAGTTTCTTCCATTCTTCTCTGCAGATGCCCTCAAGCTCTGTTAGGTTGGATGGGAAGCGTCGCTGCTAAGCTATTTTCTCCAGAGATGTTCGAGTCCGGGCTCTGGCTGGGCCACTCAAGGACGTTCAGAGACTTGTCCCGAAGCCACTCCTGCGTTGTCTTGGCTGTGTGCTTAGGGTTGTTGTCCTGTCGTTCACTTTCCCCCTCAATCCTGACTAGACTCCCAGTCGCTGCCGCTGAAAAACATTGCCACAGCATGATGCTGCTTCACCATTGGGATTGTGCCTGGTTTCCTCCAGATGTGACACGTGGCATTCAGGACAAAGAGTTCAATCTTGATTTCATCAGACCAGAGAATCTTGTTTGTCATGGTCAGAGTCTTTTAGGTGCCTTTTGGCAATCTCAAAGCGGGCTGTCATGTGCCTTTTACTGAGGAGTGTCTTCCGTCTGGCCACTCTACCATAAAGGCCTGATTGGTGGAGTGGTGTAGAGATGGTTGTCATTTTGGAAAGTTCTCCCATCTCCACAGAGGAGCTCTGTCAGACTGACCATCAGGTTCTTGGTCACCTCCCTGACCAAGGCCCTTCTCTCCCAATTGCTCAGTTTGGCCAGGCTGCCAGCTCTAGGAAGAGTCTTGGTTGTTCTATACTTCTTCCATTTAAGAATGATGTAGGCCACTGTGTTCTTGGGGGCCTTAAATGCTGCAGACATTTTTTGGAACCCTTCTCCAGATCTGTCCCTCAAAACAATCCTGTCTCAGAACTGTACGGACAATTCCTCCGACTTCATAGCTTAGTTTTGCCTCTGACATGCACTCTCAACTGTGGGACCTTATATAGACAGGTGTGTGCCTTTCCAAATCATGTTCAATCAATTCAATTTACCATAGGTCGACTCCAATCAAGCTGTAGAAACATCTCAAGGAAGATCAATGACAACAGAATGCACCTGAGCTCAACTTCAAGTCTCATAACAAAGGGTCTGAATACTTTTGTAAATAACGTGTATGTTTCTTTATTTTTAATATAGTTGCTAAAATGTATAAAACCTCTTTTCGCTTTGGGCTATTGTGTGTAGATTGATGAGGAACATTTTTATTTAATCAATTTTAGAATAAGGATGTAACGTAACAAAATGTGGAACAGTCAAGGGGTCTGAATACTTTCTGAATGCACTGTACAGTCGTGGGAAAAGATTTGAGAATGACACAAATATTAATTTTCACAAAGTCTGCTGCCTCAGTTTGTATGATGGCAATTTGCATATACTCCAGAATGTTATGATGAGTGATCAGATTAATTGCAATTCATTGCAAAGTCCCCTTTTGCCATGCAAATTAACTGAATCCCCAAAAAACATTTCCACTGCATTTCAGCCCTGCCACAAAAGGACCAGCTGACATCATGTCAGTGATTCTCTCGTTAACACAGGTGTGAGTGTTGACGAGGACAAGGCTTGAGATCACTCTGTCATGCTGATTGAGTTCGAATAACAGAATGGAAGCTTAATAAGGAGGGTGGTGCTTGGAATCATTGTTCTTCCTGTCAACCATGGTTACCTGCAAGGAAACACATGCTGTCATCATTGCTTTGAACAAAAAGGGCTTCACAGGCAAGGATATTGCTGCCAGTAAGATTGCACCTAAATCAACCATTTATCAGATCATGAAGAACTTCAAGGAGAGCGGTTCAATTGTTGTGAAGGCTTCAGGGCACCCAAGAAAGTCCAGCAAGCGCCAGGACCGTCTCCTAAAGTTGATTCAGCTGCAGGATCGGGGCACCACCAGTACAGAGCTTGCTCAGGAATGCCAGCAGGCAGGTGTGAGTGCATCTGCAGGCACAAGTGAGGCGAAGACTTTTGGAGGATGGCCTGGTGTCAAGAAGGGCAGCAAAGAAGCCACTTCTCTCCAGGAAAAACATCAGGGTCAGACTGATATTCTGAAAAAGGTACAGGGATTGGACTGCTGAGGACTGGGGTAAAGCCATGTTCTCTGATTAATCCCCTTTCCGATTGTTTGGGGCATCTGGAAAAGAAGCTTGTCTGGAGAAGACAAGGTGAGTGCTAACAGCAGTCCTGTGTCATGCCAACAGTAAAGCATCCTGAGATCATTCATGTGAGGTTGCTTCTCAGCCAAGGGAGTGGGCTCACTCACAATTTTGCCTAAGAACACAGCCATGAATAAAGAATGGTACCAACACATCCTCCGAGAGCAACTTCTCCCAACCATCCAGGAAGTTTGGTGACGACCCATGCTTTTTCCAGCATGATGGAGCACCTTGCCATAAGGCAAATGTGATAACTAAGTGGCTCGGGGAACAAAACATCAATATTTTGGGTCCATGGCCAGGAAACTCCCCAGACCTTAATCCCATTGAGAACTTGTAGTCAATCCTCAAAAGGCGGGTGGAAAAACAAAAACCCACAAATTCTGACAAACTCCAAGCATCGATTATGCAAGAATGGGCTGCCATCAGTCAGGATGTGGCCCAAATGTTAATTGACAGCATGCCAGGGCGGATTGCAGAGGTCTTGAAAAAGAAGGGTCAACACTGCAAATATTGACTCTTTGCATCATCTTCATGTAATTGGCAATAAAAGCCTTTGACACTTATGAAATGCTTGTAATTATACTTCACTATTCCATAGTAACATCTGACAAAAGACACTGACAAAAGACACTGAAGCAGCAAACTTTGTGGAAATTAATATGTGTCATTCTCAACACTTTTGGCCACGACTGTACACGTACTCAGCCCTGTAAAAGCCTTTTTCCTCTCTTACCTTTACCCATGACACGCGTGAACTGCCCAGCAATGTCGCCGTCTGAGATGGGTGTGGCTGAGGACTCTCCGTCGCAGGGAGGGGGGTTGTGGGGCTGGAAGCCCTCCTGGGCCAGGTCCTTGTCCTCCCCAGGGTTTGTGTGGTCTGAGGAGGATCCACTCCCCTCCATATCTCTGTGGGAAACACTGGGAGGGCTGTAGCTGTAGACCTTGATAGGGGTGGTGATAATCTGCTGTAGTTCCTGTAGGGCGTTACGCAGGTTGCCCCCCTCCAATATATCCTGTTGGATCAATCATAGAATTATCTTATTAGCAAAGCGGTCTTGAAGTGTGACAGGACATTTTCACGGAACTTGCTGGTTAACTTTTAATTGAAAGAAAATGTGAGTCGTATCATATCTAAAATATTGGTGATAATTATAGTGGATATGTTCATTTACATTTAATTGGATTTCTTGAAATAAGCCACAGGGATCCAAATGGAAACTAACAGTTAAGTTGTTCAGAACAGCATGCCTATCATGAGATAAAAGTGAATCTGAAATGCTTTTAAAATAATAGTGATGACAGTATGTGATTTACCTTCTCTAAAGACTTGAGAACGCTTGGCCTCTCCCGTAGCTTCTGGACACTCAGGGCTATCTTGTGCCGCGCACCTTTGGTCACATTCTGGAAGAAGATGAAGAGTTAACAAAAGGAGGAATCATTGCTCACAGAAACATGGACATCCAGATATCCAGTTACTAAATAACACTTCTGATCACCATCTGTTTCATTAAAGCTATGGAGCAGAGCCAAGACGTTTATCTGTGCTGGGGAGGCTGTGTATAACTCTATAACTCTATGCAGCGATGATTCATTTCATGGCTCATTGAGGTATCACTATGCTGGACAAAAAATTGGCCGTATCTATTCAACACTGATGAGGAGGGCAGGGGAAAGAGAGGACTAACGAGAGAAGCTGACCAACCTGTGACAAACGATGACAAACCTGTGACTCCAGGTGGTGCTCTGTCAGAATCATCATCTCCTCATAAGTCATCTGGGAGAAAAGTGCTGCGTACTTATGAAGACGGAGGCTCTTCAGCCACATGGGTACATCTGAAACAGAAAGTAGAAAAACAACATGCTCAGAAGTTATTCTTCTCCTGCTGAGTCCTTGTAACTCTAGTCCATGAACAATGAGAAGGATAGAACTGTAACGAATATTATACAACAGGTGGGTCTAATCCTGAATGCTGATTGGTTAACACAGCATTCCAGGCAGTGTCTATTCCACAAGTTGCCACCGGCTAAAATCTATGACATCAAAATGCCTATTTACTCTGTTCCACCTGACTAATCCACTGTGTCATCAGCCCAGCCAGGCAACATAGAAACTTGATCTCCACTATAAAAAGTATCAAGACCTTATCTCACATTTCTTTAAGACTAACATGTAGTTTTCCACAGCGGAGATTTGTATAAACCTTGCTGTCTGTCTCTCCGACATTTACGATATTGTTTCACTATTCAAATTGATTCTCCTGTTGTCCCATAGTAATGATCGAGTCGGGAGTCGACGAGACAGACAGGCAGGCAGCGGTTCTCAGCCAGTCGAAATGATGAATTAGCTGGCATAATTTTTATGGATATATACAAAAGAATGTCAATTGAAAAAAGGTCAAAAAAACGCAGCTAATTTGCAGTCTTTCCAGCTTCAGTTTGAAGTTATTGTGTTACTGTAGCTGTGTTGTTGACTAGCTCCTCTGAACAACAGTGTCCTGACGAGTGAGCACATTTTCTATACCAGGCGAAATTGTGCCTCATTAGCTCATTGTTATGGACGTATCCAAATAAATGTCACTAGTAAACAGCTTAAACAAACGCAAATACTTTGCTGTTATTCTGGCTGACTACGTTAGCCGTAGTTGGCTGGCTAGCAAGCAAGGGATAAGTACATTGCCAGCCAGTATGGCAATGGAACATTTAGAACGAACGACTGGGTCGCGTCCATTGATACAGAACAAAAAGACTGAATGACTGGGTCGCGTCTTCAGCAACCATAGATGTGTGTCGGGACTATATATTGTGGAAGGATGAAATAGTATGAATAAATTAATCAAAATATTTTTTTTAATGAAAATATGTCAATCATTATATGTTGGTAACACGTTGTATAAAAGTGATGATACCTGAGAAGCCGGTGTTTGGAGACTAACAACACCTGTGCCAATATATCCAAACACCGGCTTCTCAGGTATTATCACTTAAATAGATACTGCTCTGGAATGCTTGACGTATCTGTGCAGTGCATGTCAAAATAGTTGGAGAACGCTGTCCTACTTCATTTTCATGGACATCTGGAGCACACAAACAAAAAAACTGAAACACGAGTGAGACCAAAAAAATAACATCCCACTAACTGGGCAATTCAACCATCGCCAAGTGCAGTAGCCATTGGCATGTCATGGCTTTTGCCAGAGTGAAATACCAACAACAATGTGACTGACCCTGGCCTGTCGTTGGCTTTGAACACCTAGTGTATTATGGTTGACCTCCTGACCTTTCATGCCACTGCCATCCTCCTGGAAGGTGTTTCTGGAGCCCTGGTCCTCAGTCTGCTCGCTGCCTGAGGATGCCACACTACTCTGGGGGGACAGGGGGGCGTGGTCAAAGGCCTGTCGCCCCCCCAGGTCGTCCTGGCTCAGCCAATCTGCGCCACAGACCTGGGAACTGGAGGGGATTAGGGACGAGGACCTCTTCAGGGGACTGGGCTGGCCCATCTGACCCATGCCTGGCAGGGGACACAGTAGGGTCAGGATGTTAGAGACAATCACAGTAAACCATCCCTTTAATGAAGGCTAGGCCTAAACAGAGAGATTCTTTAGATGTGACAATCATTACAAAGATCACAGACTAAATAGTTGATTAATAGCATGATTACATAACTACATGAAGAAAAAGTTGTATTGCATCTCGGTTATGTTTAGCATATTCCTATTCACCCCAACAACACGTCCTTGCTCTCCCTCAGTCTGTCTTGGTAGGAGATGTGAGCCACTGACCTGCGTTGTTGCTATTTATGGGACTGGGCATCCCACCCTGGAAAGACATGTGTCCGTTCTGCCCTGCAGGGGAGGAGCTAGAGGAGGGGGGCTTGTCCAGCCAGCCATGGCCAGGGTCCAGGACCTCTGCTGGGCCCGGCCACTCATCTGAGCCCTGGCGGGGATGGTAGGGGCCAGAGGGGGGCCGGGAGGGCGCTGGGTAGCCGCTGGAGAGGTGCTCCTCCAGGTGGTTGAGCCACATGGCCAACGAGGTGCGGTCGTCCAGGGTGGTGGCCGGGTGGATGAGGGCGTAGGACAGCAGCTGTCTACTCTCTTCCACAAACAGACTGCTCTCAATGGTGTGGCTCAGCACCTTCTGCAGCAGCTTCATGTACTCACACTTGGCCTCGCTGTTGCGGGGCTGCAGCAGGGGCAGGTGGGACAGCAGCAGGGACACCGCCTTTTCCATGGGTTCCAGGTGCCACTGGCTCACAATATCTGGAGAGGTGAAGGACAGAGGGGCAATTGTTTACAAGTAAAATACATTTTTACAGGTTGTAGGTCTATTTGTTACATGGTTTTTACACCATAAGATAGGGTATACCGGTAATACAATATGACTAATACAATAGGGTTTCAAATGTGTTCTTCAGAAATCTGCAGTTATTAGCTACCTGCATTGTTGGCCTCAGCCTCCAGGATGTGGATCTCAGTGCAGTCTGCCAGCCAGTGCTCCAGGCAGATGTGCAGGAAGCGGGCCTGGGTACGAGATGCTCTCTTCAGCAGGGACAACAGCGCCACCGTCTGCTCACACTCGTTCCAGCCCTTGAACCAGTCCGTCAGGATGCCCACCTGGTCTCGGAACATCATGGCGAGTTGCCAACAGGAAGGGGGGTGGGAATATGTGGGTGGGGGTTATGGGGAAGACTGCTTGCTCACACACAGGTTCACTCTGGCCCCGCTCAGTGGCTGCTTTTACACAACAGTCCTGGGATCCCCTCAAAGTGGAGCGAGGGGCCCTCACATGGTTCAGATGGAGGAGATGGGGGTGCTGAGGGGAGGGCTGGGAGAGTGTGTGTTAAATCCAGCTGGTTGTGTCTTAGACAGGAGGGTTCTCTCTCAGGTGCATCAGTATCAGCATCATCCAAATCCTAACAAATCAACGGAAAGGAAAACTACATAAAATACACTGAACAAAAATATAAACATGTAAAATGTTGGTCCCATGTTTCATGAGCTGAAATAAAAGATCCCAGAAATTGTTCATACTCACAAAAATAGTATTTCTCTCAAATTGTGCACACATTTGTTTACATTCCTGTTAATGAGCATTTGTCCTTTGCCAAGATAATCCACCCACCTGACCGGTATGGCATATCAAGAATCTGATTAAACAGCATGATAATTTTATTAAAACCATTTTTTTTAAAACCTTTATTTAACCAGGCAAGTCAGTTAAGAAACAATTTCATATTTTCAATGACGGCCTAGGAACAGTGGGTTAACTGCCTGTTCAGGGGCAGAACGACAGATTTCCTAGAGGCTGAGGCCTTTTTAGCTCGGGGGTTTGAACTTGCAACCTTCCGGTTACTAGTCCAACGCTCTAACCACTAGGCTACCCTGCCGCCCCATTACACTGGTGCACCTTGTGCTGGGGACAATGAAAGGCCACTAAAAATGTGCAGTTGTCACAACACAATGCCACAGATGTCTCAAGTTAATTGACATGCAGACTGCAGGAATGTCTACCAGAGTTGTTGGTGCCAGAGAATTGAATGTTCATTTCTCTACCATAATCAGCCTCCAACGTTGTTTTAGAGTATTTGGCAGTACGTTCAACCAGCCTCAACTGCAGACCACAGGTATGGTGTCTTGTGGGCAAGCGGTTTGCTGTCAACATTGTGAACAGAGTGCCTCATGGTGGTGGTGGGGTTATGGTATAGACTGGCATTCAATCACCACCTTCCGGAGACACCTGAAACCCCACCTCTTTAAGGAATACCTAGGATAGGATAAGTAATCCTTCTCACCCCCCCCTTTAAGATTTAGATGCACTATTGTAAAGTGACTGTTCCACTGGATGTCATAAGGTGAATGCACCAATTTGTTAGTCGCTCTGGATAAGAGCGTCTGCTAAATGACTTAAATGTAATGTAATGTAATGGCATTAGCTACGGACAACGAACATAATGCTAAAAAAAACAATACAGTAATGAGATCCATCCCGAGGCCCATTTTTTAAAAAGGTATCTGTGACCAACAGATGCCCATCTGAATTCACAGTCATGTGAAATCCATATATTAGAGCCTCGTAATTGTATTTCAATTGACTGATTTCCTCATATGAACTGTAACTCAGTAAAATCTTAGAAATTGCATGTTGCGTTTCTATTTTTGTTCAGTATAATTTAACTAGGAATTTGATGCTAGTACTGAACCCTGATCATGACGATGAAATCCCAATACCAGAAATGCTGTTCATGCAATAAATTGAACTAACCAATATTAACATGGTGGCATGACTACCACAGACCACAGGCTTAAGTCAGGGCAGTCTACAAAACACGTTTTTTTGTGGTTATTTCAATATACTGTGGCTCCAATATAATAACCATAATGTGAGACAAACGCAAACTTACAAAAGGGGCCAATCACGAAATCTGACACTAATCACGTTTCCATCCAGTTTCAGAAATGTTGACAGAATGTTTGTTCGGCATGGTGGGATATTTCTGCGTCGGTAAATGAATGATGAGACAAATAGCGGTGGAATCTATTTATTGCGCATTTGTTGATTGAACAACCATGTCAAGGTATATTTGCAGTCACGCGATGCTATGTTGTGTGGTCTTCCCACTACTTTAAAAAGCATTCCGTTTATTAGGCTACAGATGCCATAAGTTATAATGAACTTAACAGGGTGGTGAAAGTGCACGGTGGTGAGCGTGACGCTCCGTTTCAATAAATATTTAAAGTAGCCACCCTTTGCCTTGATGACAGCTTTGCACACTCTTGGCATTGTCTCAACCAGATTAAACTGGAATGCTTTTCCAACAGGGTTCCCACATATGCTGAGCACTTGTTGGCTGCTTTTCAAAGTGCACAGTGTTTCCTCCGACACATTGGTGCGGCTGGCTTTCGGGTTGGATGCGCGCTGTATTAAGAAGCAGTGCGGCTGGTTGGGTTGTGTATCGGAGGACGCATGACTTTCAACCTTCGTCTCTCCCGAGCCCCTACGTGAGTTTTAGCGATGAGACAAGATAGTAGCTACTACAACAATTGGGGAGAAAAAGGGGTAAAATTCACAAAAAAAATTAAAAACTATGACAGACATCATGAGATTTTTTTCTCCCCAGAAAATCACATTGTAGGATTTTTAATGAATTTATTTGCAAATTATGGTGTAAAATAAGTATTTGGTCAGCTACAAACAAGCAAGATTTCTGGCTCTCACAGATCTGTAACTTCTTCTTTAAGAGGCTCCTCTGTCTTCCACCCGTTACCTGTATTAATGGCACCTGTTTGAACTTGTTATCAGTATAAAAGACACCTGTCCACAACCTCAAACAGTCACACTTCAAACTCCACTATGGCAAAGACCAAAGAGCTGTCAAAGGACACGAGAAACAAAATTGTAGACCTGCACCAGGCTGGGAAGACTGAATCTGCAATAGGTAAGCAGCTTGGTTTGAAGAAATCAACTGTGGGAGCAATTATTAGGAAATGGAAGATATACAAGACCACTGATAATCTCCCTCGAACTGGGGCTCCAGGCAAGATCTCACCCCGTGGGGTCAAAATGATCACAAGAACAGTGAGCAAAAATCCCAGAACCACACGGGGGGACCTAGTGAATGACCTGCAGAGAGCTGGGACCAAAGTAACAAAGCCTACCATCAGTAACACATATGCCGCCAGGGACTCAAATCCTGCAGTGCCAGACGTGTCCCCCTGCTTAAGCCAGTACATGTCCAGGCCTGTCTGAAGTTTGCAAGAGAGCATTTGGATGATCCAGAAGAAGATTGGGAGAATGTCATATGGTCAGATGAAACCAAAATAACTTTTTTGGTAAAAACTCAACTCTTCGTGTTTGGAGGACAAAGAATGCATCCAAAGAACACCATACCTACTGTGAAGCATGGGGGTGGAAACATCATGCTTTGGGGCTGTTATTCTACAAAGGGACCAGGACGACTGATCCCTGTAAAGGATAGAATGAATGGGGCCATGTATCGTGAGATTTTGAGTGAAAACCTTCCATCAGCAAGGGCATTGAAGATGAAACGTGGCTGGGTCTTTCAACATGACAATGATCCCAAAAACACCGCCCGGGCAATAAAGGAGTGGCTTCGTAAGAAGCATTTCAAGATCCTGGAGTGGCCGAGCCAGTCTCCAGATCTCAACCCCATAGAAAATCTTTGGAGGGAGTTGAAAGTCCGTGTTGCCCAGCAACAGCCCCAAAACATCACTGCTCTAGAGGAGATCTGCATGGAGGAATGGGCAAAAATACCAGCAACAGTGTGTGAAAACCTTGTGAAGACTTACAGAAAACGTTTGACCTCTGTCATTGCCAACAAAGGGTATATAACAAAGTATTGAGAAACTTCTGTTGACTTATTTTCCACCATAATTTGCAAATAAATTAATAAAAAATCCTACAATGTGATTTTCTGGATTTTTTCTCTCATTTTGTCTGTCATAGTTGAAGTGTACCTATGTTGAACATTTACAGCCCTCTCATCTTTTTAAGTGGGAGAATTTGCACAAATGGTGGCTGACTAAATACTTTTTTTGCCCCACTGTATGTATTTTTTATTCAGTACATGAGAATTTCTGCGCAAAAGTGTTCATGTGCACTAAGTCAAAAGATGCCCTTTTAAAGCAGGTTTGTTGCAATCCTACACATTTTGCCATGGGCCACAAAGAAGGTTTAGCAATTTTATAACTTGTGTCATGCAATTCTACTTATTATGCTCTAGGGCGGAGAGAAAAATTTGCAGTTTTACAACTAACTCACTGCAATTCTAAACATGTTGCCATAGGGTGGAGGCAAATGTTTGCTGTTTTTAATATGATAACTCATGGGCCCTACCCCACTACCACGCTTACTACAAGTTTAGATAGCTAGCCACTAGACTAATTTACCAATCTAAAAACATTTTGTTGACATGGGCGGGCTAATTGAGTGACTGCTGATGCACAACCAAATTTCAAAATTGCAACTTGTGAATTAGATTATTCTTCCAACAGTAAGTTGAGACCCCGACTGAGTAACTCATTTTATTTTATTATTTAAATTGGTCTGCAGGCCTACAAAAAGAAGAGGCCATACGCACCAGTTGCCCATCCCTGATCTTGGCTACACTTGTGCTCTAGCCAACAGCTCGCAGAAGGCACCAATACCAGAGTGGGCACATGCTATATAAAGCATAACACATGTGAGGAAAATAATCAGTAAAGTTGAAAATATGATGGAAACACATTTATCTTGTATTTTTTATTCCTTACATGAAAAAAAACAACTTTTGTAGTAAAACTATGTGCACTACCTCATCGCGTACTGCTTTTAATCTGCAACAAGTCAATTTGATAGAAACATCTGGTAAAATGTGCACGCCCTTTATAGTATATTCACATGAAACTTTTGCCAATTGGATGGAAACCTAGCTAGTGTCACTCTGTTACCGTGGAATTGCCAGAGTAAAGATGGTCTCTGTACAACACGCTAATATTTAGGCCAGCTAATCATAATGCAGGATAATCAGCTTCATGGTGCAGTGAAAGTAGAGCACATTATTGCCAGCATCATCACTTCAGCATCAACACAGAGAACTTCCATGCAGTATGCATGCACATTTCTATTGACCATTCAGCCAACATCTGTGAATGTTTGATAAAGCCAACATCTAAGCCTAACTGCCCAGTCAATGCATGAGTTTGTTTGACTTGAAGCAAAAAACAAAGACTACATTATCTACATGCAATCTACATGGCTGTTATATATTCTTAGAACAATAAATACTAAGTGATGACTTGCAATACAGCTTGTTTACAAGGTAAAGTAATGGTGTCACAGGTTGCCAATAGGCCATGGCATGATCAATCAAATCTGAAACAGTCATCCAACCATCCCAGTATTGCAATGACCATCTGAGTTGTGGGTATATAACTTGCAATGCCTAGTTGTTATGTTTCATTTACATAAATAGAACATGCCTGGTCTCATAGGCTAGACTTAACATAGTACATTTAAATCCGGGCACTCAAACTACCATAATATGTTATGTTTGGTATGGTTACACCAGACAGATGCTAACTTATGGTAAAAACGAAAGTAGGGTGGTTGTCGTGGGGTGGGCATATAACGAGAACGTCTAGCAACCCAAAGGTTACGAGTTGGAATCTCTTCTCTGACAACGTTTTAGCTACTTTGTAACTACTTAACTAACCCTTCCCCTAACTCCTAAACTTAACCCCAACCCCCAGCTAACGTTAGCCACCTAACCATAATTCAAAAGATATTGTACGTTTTTGCAAATTTGTATAATATATACGAATTGTAATTCGTAACGTATCATACGAAATGGATGTTAGACATCCACAAATTAATACATACCATACGAAACGTGACATACCATACTAAATGGGGTGTCTCGGATTTACGTACAGAATCATACGAAGCGTTCTGATACCAGCCAGCAACCTATAGATATTTGTCCAAGTTTTAAAAAAACAGAACGTAACGTTAGTAGCTAAATTCTGGCCAGGATGGTCTGTATTAGTAGTAACTAGCTAACAAATAGGAGGGGTATGTTATTCTAACTAGGCTAACGTTCGCGTAAGACAGTCCATAAACAAGGGCCTATCTACAGAGCTAACGTTACTCATCTACGTTAGCTAGTTTGTTGGTAGACGTAGCAAGTTTGCCAGTAACTATGTCAAACGTAACTAGCTAACGTCAACTCGCAGCCTTACCTATGCAAGTTAGCTTGCTAGCTACGTTTGACCAGGTCATACATGTAGTTAGCTAAGCTAGTTGGTCAGAAAACGTAAAAACAAACCTGTGTGACAACGGTGACGTTTCCAGGGTACGGCTGTTACCAGTGTGTATTTGATGGGCTGGGGGGCAGTTAGCTAGCTAAAAAAAACTAGCACCAGGCCTTCACCGTGTAAATTGATGGGGGATTCAGGAATGGTAACGTTGCCGTTGGAATGTCTCTCTATTTTTCATCTCGTAAAACGACATTTGAGTCCTCGCGTTGCAAAGGTTCCCCATGGTCCATTTAGAAAAAAACACGTCAGATTACTTACATTATATCCACATCCCATTCTCCAACCTCTAGCGGTTGGTTTGTTTACCTTCTTTGTAAATTGTCACTTGTTAGCTAAAGTAGCAGGCAGCTATTGCTTCATTTATAAACGCTGGATGAGACGAAGATTTCGATCCAACAGATGTCGTTGGTTGCTTTGAAAAGAATGATTTTCTGATGATTTCAAAGATAACATTTAAAACAGTCTAGCTATGTACAACATGTTTATTTGAACACAGAGAAATAGAGAAAGTACGCTTGGCTCAATCTAGCTAGCCAACTTCGATTCAGAGTTGACGCAACGTCGGAGACCAACGTAGTGGCGTTTGGGCGGGGTAAACAAAGAGAAAAGTCCCCCATCTAGTGGATTAAACGCAAAAACCCACACCACTACTAAACTGAAGTTGATCGATATGATCACAGAGTATCCATTATATTGACCAGATACTCAAGTGGCCACTCTTAACAATGGAAATAAATGTCTTAAAAAATGGAAGGCAGTCGGGAGGAGGCAATATCAGGTGGAACGATTCTAGCCAATGAGAGGGCAGACGCATGTGAACAACAGGCACAACTCCAATATAAAGTGTTTTTTCTCAAAGTTGCCGGCATATTACGTGTCCTACTTATTTCAGTGGAGTTGTAACAACCTAAGCATTACGAAACTTCTATTCGATCAAATAAGCCACACGTAGCAAATAATCCATGCAATGTTTGTTGCCCAAATTCAACATCCTCATGACCTCCATACAAAAACACCACCTGCGGGAGAAGAGAGATTTTGGGTCCATTAGCCCTCTCGCTTCTTCTCTTCCTCTTTGATATGATGCATAGCTGCTGTCAAACCAAGCACCCCGCTCATTCAAATTCAACTCCTTGGTCTCAAACATATTTGGATTGATTGCATTTGATCTGTTAGATTAACGTTTGAGGAATGAAGATAGAAATGACAGAGGACACAGACAGTGCCTTGGCAAATGTTCCGTTTCTTGAAATAAAGGCTGAAAACACTAATGTAGAATTAATCACAATATCAAAGAATGCTCACCTTTCTCTGACTGCACCCATTCAACAAATTTGAAAAGAGAATATCACTTTATTTTATCTTGTTGCAACACTACATATTTTGGTTATTTTTGTATTTAACTAGGCAAGTCAGTTAAAAACACATGTTTGTTTACAGTGATGGCCTAGGAACAGTGTGTTAACTGCCTTGTTCAGGGGTAGAACGACATACTTTTACCTTGTCAGCTAAGGATCAAGCAACCTTCTGATTACAAGCCCAATGCTCTAACCACTAGGCTACCTGCAATTTGCTGTCGGGTACAGTGACAACGGATTGCAGATAGAACTAACGATATCCCTAACAAGAAGGTTAGATCTGACACAGTGCGGTGAGGGGGTACTGGGGATGCTCATATGTGTACATGTCTGCCCTCCCCTACTGTATGTGCTACTACATAAAAGGAGGATCTTGAGAGTAAGACAGCATCCTGTCACAAGCAGTTGGCAGAGGAGTAACAACCTCAACAAGAAGACAATATCTTTGCAGACAAGAAACCAAAACAAGACCTCTTCTAGAATGGTATGGGAGACCGTTTATTTTTTACGATATTGCACTGGAAAATGTATTTTGGCATGGACGGTGATGTCCTAGTTTATGTTGTAAAGGTTTTTAGGCTGGCGTAAATGTATTTTTGCTACTTCCCTCCATTACCCCATACCATCTTGACACAGGAAGCTGTGTCGTTCCATGATGCAACAAAAGCACTTCCTGGTCTCAATATGTCACTTTAAGATTTTGTTATGAGCTATGCGTTCATGGAATCTTGCACTTTAGATATCAAAACAAGTTGCTCTAAAACCTATTTCTCTGGTTCCCTCCCTTCCTCTTTCTTTCTCCCCTGTCCCTATTCTCTCTCTCTCTCTCGCTCTCTCTCACTGAGTGAAATATGACAGAACTTTCAATGATGTAGCCTGACAGTAGCAATATGACCAACATATACAATTACGTGTCAAAACTTCCTACGGTTGATGAACTTGTTTCACTTTTACATTCTAGTCAAGCTCTTTGGTTGTGTGCGAGGTGGATGAGAGTCTGAAAGAAAAACTGAAGAAGTTCAGATTTCGAAAAGAGACCAACAATGCAGCCATCTTGAGTGAGTAAGACTTAATCGAAAGCGTGTTCCAATTGTCCTGTTTCACCTAATTAAAAAAAACATAAACCCAGAAACAGAAAAACATATGTTAAAGACTCAATATAGAATAATGATCCTATTCCCTCAGTGAAAATTGACATGGCAAAACAGCTTGTGATCCTGGAGGAAGAGTATGAGGCAAGTCACAATGTCTACCTGAGATGTTGAATATCCCATACTGAGTTAATAATTACTCAAATCCATCCACGCCTGTATCAATACCAGTTCAACTCAAAACATGCTCTCACATTTTAGGACATCTCCCTGGATGACCTGAGGAATGAACTTCCCGAACGGCAGCCAAGATATCCTTTTATAACATGTCGGAGTGATACAGCAGGAATCTGTTAACCTCATATTCACCAGCACTGCCAGTGTTGAGTTTTATCATTGACCAGTGATTGGATCTCCTTGACAATATAGTGTACATTCATTGTTTACAGCTACAAATACATCCATACAGATGGCAGGGTGTCCTACCCGCTGTGTTTCATATTCTCAAGTCCAGTGGGTGAGTAAACCACCCTAATTCAGTGAACAGCCAATTGAATGAAGGATTAGCATTTTACTGTACTGCAACATCCCTTTGAACAAAATAACTTTTGAAAGGTAGTAAGTGTTGATAATTGAAAGTAGAAATGAGATTCAATCAGTGTTTACCATATGGAGATCAAAAAGGTTCAGTGGACAGACATCTGTGGCTTATGCACCCTCCTCATCTCAACAGGGTGCAAGCCCGAGCAGCAAATGATGTACGCAGGAAGCAAGAACCAACTAGTCTCCGCAGCAGAGCTCACAAAGGTCAGGAGTATTGTCCGTTTCGAGTATTGACTGATAATGATCTGAACATAAGCCCAACACTAAATTCACAAAATAGAGAAGTTATAATAGAAAATGTTCAGAAAAATAAGCATGTTAAGCCTGATCCTCCTACCCCTTTTCTTCTCAATAGGTTTTTGAGACGCGAAACATAGATGACTTGTCTGAAGAGTGGCTGATAAACAAACTGTCTTTCTTTCGCTGAACAGTGTTCATGGTGGCAAAAGTGCAACATGAACTTCATTACCAGTTTGCAATAAATTGCTTTTATTATCACCTGTGTTATTGCATTCTTATTCCTTAGCTATACTCAAACCATTACTACTAGCCCTGTTGCCAGTTTCTGCTCTCTTAACAACTCCTCGTGGAATTGTCATGCCAATGAGTGAGAAGGAGTTGCTGATAGGCCAAACAGACTACATTATTACTACGTCAGAAGGAAAATGTTTCAAGGAATACATGTTCATCTAAAAACAGAGGACGTTGGAGAGGGTAACTGTTAGCAGTATAAGAAGCGTACAGGCATAAATGTTGTAAAGTCAGCTACTACCATTTATTTACAATGTCTAAATGTTAAGAAGTTTCCGTCACAACTGAACTTAAACAGGTTCATTGTAATCGTTTGAGGGGGAAGCAAGAAACGGGCAGAAAAATAAATGTTCTTTTGAAAGTTAACTCAAAAACATTTTAAAAAACAACTTTTCCTTACAAAACTAGCCCACATTTTATTGGCTGCTCCAATTACATTTATAATGTATTGAATCCTCAAACGCTAAGGACAACAAAAAAAAATTACTAGATTTATGCACAAGAAAAGTCTACAGAATTGTGTATTTCTTTTATTTTTATCTGCTTCACACCACTAAGTGCCTCATATTGAGTGAGACAAAAAAGAAAAGAAACCCAGGCTTAAAAGAACAAACTAAATATGTTGTTGGTAGGAAATAATTGTATTCAATGAAGCATGTCCTGTACACAAAACTACTAAGATAGTGGCTCCAACTATATCTATGAGCAAAAGTCTGACATTTGAGTAACTGGCATTTACAGGTGCCCAAAAGCCTTGTAGTAGTCCCTTAGAGATTGTGTCTCTCCTAAAAAAAAGTAGCAGACCAACTCTCAACAGGAATGAGATGCTGGCCTCTGTAAAGACAGGGCTGGTCTGCGGGTGAGACTCGTTAGACTGGGCTGGCTGGAGCTCGGGGGTAAGGCATGGAGTGCCAGCGTTGTCACAGTAAGAAGGCCTCTTATTCACTGTCACTGCCATCGCTGGAATCTGAGGCCTGCTCACTGCCACTCCCACTCTGGGCACGGCCACCCTCTGAGTGGTCACTACCGCTACTGTGGGCGGGAGACACGCTGCCACTCCTACTCCTCTCCCTATGGCTCCTCTTCTCCTCCTCGCTCCCACTGCCCTCCTCCCCACTGCTCCGGGCTGCTCCATTCTTGGGCTCGTTATCATCGTTATCACTGTCGTCATCGCTACCGAAGATCTCCACCTCATCCGCCAGCTTGACCTCCTCCTCGCCACTCTCACTGCCGCTACCACTGGCCTTCCTCCTCCGTTTCGCTCCCTCCTCATCATCATTCTCAGCTCCACTCCGCTTTCCATCCTCATCCTCCCTGTCAGAGTCACTGTCAGAGTTGTCTGCCTCACTCTCGCTGCCTTTCTCCTTCTCATCACCTGGGATTGGAGACAGATACAGACAATTAGTTCATATGGATCTAAGAAGCAGTCGTAAACAGACTCTTCAGACACAGTAGTAAACATTGGGGAGGACAGAGACTGACCAGAGTCCTGCAGTTTACCCAAGTCCATGTCCTCTTCTTCATCCTCTGGTTCATGGTTCTCCAGCTGAGCCTTACGCGCATCCTAATGGACAAAGACAGATGTTGTTATTACTCTGATTATTTAGATGTTTGCAAATTTACACTTTTCTGCTGATGTCCAGCACTACCTGTTCATCTCCATCAGCGTTGAGGTCCACATATTAAGTAGACAGTAGTTTCCCCAGATTTAAAGTAATGCTCAGTGTAGAAAACAGAAGTAAAAAACAGAAGTAACAACCCCCCCCACCCCCAAAGGAGGGCCTGACTAGCAGTTTCACCTGTGCTTCCAGCTCCTTGTCGTTCATGTCTCTGTGCTTACACACCAGCACAGCGTTTGTAGTAGACTGGGCTCCAGCCTTAGCTCTCCTCTTACTCAGCCTCACTCTGCAATCCAGGACAACACAGTCAGAACAACAACCTTCGCAGGTGGTGTCCTCAGGCCATGACAAACTAACTAAACCCACCCTAGAAAATACAAATCTACCAGAATGCAATTATCTCTTCCAAGAGAAACCCATGTCACCTCCTGTTACAGTAAACCCAACAGACCCCCACTTTGAGACCCCCCCACTCCAGCCAGTGGTTACCTGGTCTCCAGCTCATTGTAGTAGACACCATCTCCGTCTCTGAAGATAAAGAAGTAGTTCTCCTCATAGCCCTTGCTGGCTTTGTTCTTCACGTTCCAATTGTACTCCCTGGCTATTTTATAGTCATACCTAGAACACACAAAGAATCCATCCTCATCACATCTAGTTCAATGTTACAGTAAGTGTGTTTCAGAGATTCCAACACCATAAAGGTCCTGTACTTGGACAAGGTGAACCAAGTAGGTGTGAGTAAGTAGACAATGACAACGTGAAAACTATACTATCCCAATAATATTCAGTTAACATATCAGTAGAATTGTTGGTGTCCCGTCTACTCAAGTGTGTAAATGCTTGTTGGATGACTCACAGATCATCAGGCATGTAGTCCAGTTCCTCATCCACGTCTCTCTTGCGCTTGCGAATCGTTTCCTCATTGGGCAGGAAGTAGGCCACAAACTGGTTTCCTTCCTCATCCATCATACCTCTGCAGGTCACAACAATAAACAATTCAGAACATTATGTAAATTGTCATAGTGCAGGACGGTCACAGAAAATCACAGACACACAATGTGGCAATGTTTTCTCCTCACCTAATCATGGCCTGTGACATCATCTCCACACCCTGGGGTGCTGACATGTCTTTAGGCGCAGGATCAGAGTCGAAGATTACCTGAGCACACGGGTTGATCCACATCTGGGGAGCAGAGAACAGAACATACAAATGCTTACTCTTTACCACAACACACTAGGGCAAGACAACAACAGTTAAACACATCCAGCTTGAAACAGATACAGGAACCAATGACTCCCCAAGAACAAAGACAATGGGCATAATCCAGATAGGTAGCCAAGACCAGTACAATGATACTGTATGTCCTGATGAGTGCTATGGATGCTCACCTTGAAGTCAGGGAACACAGGCATCACCTCCACAGGAGTGACTCTGGGTTTACTGTAGTGCTGGGCAATCTGGGGGAAGAGGAGGAACACAGCGTGTGATGTACAGATACTAGGATCTTAATTTGATCACTTTTGTTGCTGAGAATTTTCCTGTTATATTATACAGCTACATTAACAGTGTACCACTTGTCATGTAGCCTCGTTTTGACCAGCTAATAGCCTAACCACCAATCAAGCAACATTATGGACTAAACATTAAAATCCTGTTGCTGCACGATTATTTTGCTGTGACAATTTAGGTACAAATAAGATCCGACATTAACTTTGTTTGTGATGGAATTAATCATATTATAAGGAGCATACAATGAACTGTGTCATCTCTGTGTAGCTGGACATTGACATTGAAGTCTTTACTGAAAGACCTATTTGAACTGAATATCACACAGTAAATTGTGCAGAGCCAAACACGGGGCACTCTCACCGGTTTCTGTGCATCCTCAAAGGTCTTTTCAATAGCAGCAATCTGGCTGTCCCTATCCTTGTATATCTCCTCCTCTGTGAACTGCTGTTTGACAGACACACCGATCCTAAGGACAGAACACATAGGTCATAGAAGGGGTGGGACAAACAGAAAACATTACAAGATGGGAAGTGTGTACGCTGAATGTGGTGGTTAGCTAGCCTGTTAGGTCACACTTACTTGACTTCCACTTTCTCATTGGAGACACCATATCTGTTGAACTCTGTAGAGATGTACTCAGTTTTCCTCATCCACGGGACCACCTTGGCATGCTGCTGAGATCTACAGGAAAACAAACAAAGAGCTCATAACACAGATTCCAAGTCATTCTTAACATTTTAGTTGAATTTTGTCAAACAGATACTGTATTGACTGGTACACAGTCTGTATCCAAACCTTTTTGAGCTGGATGGAGCTGTGATATCTTCCTCCAATAATTTCTCATCAGCTGGATCAAGAAGAACTAGAAAAATAAGGACGGGACGATTCTAATTCAGTACTACACAAGCTTCTAGTAACCACCACAAAAATATACTGACTGTGTGGTATAACAGTGTGTATGTCGTTCAGAAACGTACTGCTGGGGTCGACACGGTAGGTGTCTGGGTTAATGAGGTCGATGGTGACGCCAAGGTCAGGCTCAGTCAGCAGCTCATGTTTGTGTTGCTTCTCTAACGATGTGGCCTTGTACTGCACAAACCTGTCAACACCAGACAGAGCAACATCCAGTCGCATCAGAGTCAGATCGGTATTTATGGGAGAAGGCTTAGAAAAGAAAAGCTGGACACTGTGGCTCCAAAAACAATACATTTAATAGACATAGCAACATCTGGACTGACCTTTATAGCAGAAGGAACTTGGTAGGAACAAGGGTATTTACCTGTGCTGGTCAAATGGATATGTGATGAATTTGGGATCAAATGGGATGTCAGGCAGGCTATTGCAGTACTTTACCCGACAGACCACGCCGGACCTGGGAGAATGGTTGGGACGAACATGGAAGCACACATTTTTTAAAAAATGTACAGAGAAGAAGAAGTCATCATCATGTTCTATCAACCACTGATGCCACATATCCTCATAACCACCTAATGGTCATGTGGGTTTTGATCTGTCAATGACGGGGCAGGTGGCAGGCAGGCAGCCTAGAGGTTAGAGCAGTAACCGAAAGGTTGCTGGATCGAATCCCCAAGCTGGGAAGGTAAAAATCTGTCGTTCTGCCCCTGAACAAGGCAGTTAACCCACTGTTCCCCGGTAGGCAGTCATTGTAAATAAGAATTTGTTCTTAACTGACTTGCCTAGTTAAAGAAAGGTTAAAAAAATAGTGATCTCCAACCCCATTTGCATTTTTAAAAAACACTTCTTGAATTGTAACTGAATCTCTTTTGTTGAAACATCAAACTGCACGCATACCTCTCTGGAACAGTTCTGTGTGATGAACTCCTAGACATGTTGATAGAAAAAGCAAGTGTTGTTAGCTACACACTCAGCTGAGACTGAATAAATAGGAAGTAACACAGCCCCCATTTCAACAGTAACTTATGATGGCACAGTCAGAACATATGTAAATTATGATGATCGCTAACTAGCCATGCCGTCATTAGCTAGGTTGCGGCAAAGCAAATACATCGGAGAAAATATTTACCTGTGACCGTCTGAGTCTCGCTGGGCTTGTGTTTGTATAGTTGGAGCCATTCTCTTAAAATAATGATCACGACTGGAAACACAGCTTCACGTAAATTCAGACAACCGATCAAGTAACTCCTTACTAAAACACTTTACCTGAAAGAATAAGAACCTCCGTTGACTACCTAGCTATTTACTCCAAAGTAGTCAGAGCTTGCGCTCTTTTTGCTTTTCTGTCTTGGCTGGCGGCATCTTACTACTAGTAGGACCCCTAATATTTTCATGGGTAGCTTCGGAGCGGCCTGAATGTAATTGCGTAGCAGATCTACCGTCATGTATTTGCTATATATCGTATGTGGATTTGTAGTAGGCAGTTGTACCTTAAACCGGTCAGTATCAATTTAAACGATTCTACGTCGGAAAGCAAGCTACAAAAATAAAATATCATCGCCCTCTACTGTATTGGAATATAACATCGAGAAATGACATACTGACAACCAATCTGTAGCATAAAACTGTTTGAAATAGAAGTGCAACAACAAGCTTGGAAAAAGCTAGAATTTATTCTGTCTTCGGATGCAAAGAAATAAAAACAAACGTACCATAGATGTCACTGCCCAGCTTAATACCTGACATGTCACTTTCCTAAACAAGAAGTCGACATTAAAGACAATACTTGTTTTAGGCTTTGCCTGACATTACAGAAGGACAATCGTTCAATTAAGACAATTGACATGTTATGAACAGGTACAAATCGAAATGTGGAATTAATCTATGGATTCTAATAATTTTCCTCATTTGCTATTAAGGCATTCATGACATTATTATTATTGAGGTGTGAGCTTTACAACAGCATCAAAAAACAAGGAAACCCAGATCTTTGATCTTCATCAAAAAAAAGCTTCATTCAACATTTTAGTTTGAGCGCAAATTTCAAAACATGCAAAATACTGATGAGTGCAAATTATATTTTCATAATGTTGTAACATTTCCAAGAGTAAAGCTTTTCATTAAATATGTGTGTCATGTCAATAATGTTAGTATTCTACATAACCAAACAATCCAGTGACACTGTCATGTAAGTGCCCAGACTGAAGCGGATTATGTATATAGACAGATTTGTGAAAACAAACGTGTACAACCATGATAATGTGCAAGTCTGCCAAAATCCACAAAAATGACATTGACTATGGACTAAATCGCAGTTAAAAAAACTTTTTTCAAAGCATCTGCCAAGTGTTTTTCACATTTTTTGACCTATATCACATATTAACACAGACAATAGAAATAGAACATGTGTATGATGGTTCATGCTTTGGTGGGGAACACTTAGCAGCCTTACTATGCATCAATTCCAGTTACTGCAGGACCCCCTCCCTGGTTCTTCCCGCCAAGCTGGGTGTCTCTACCCATATCCAACAACAATCCAACTGCATTCAATGCAGTTTGTTCATGTTGACAAAGACCATGCGCTAAATCTAAGAGGGAACCAGTAGCAGGGAGGTAGAAAACGACTACTTGTTCTCATTATTTTATAGGAGTGGCTCAAACATACAGCTCCCATCATTTTATATCTGGAGAGATCCATCCAACAATCCATGATGTGCTGTTCCTCATATTCTTTCCCTATCTCACGTCTGCATCTGTACAGAGGGATCCACTCTGTGGAAAGAGGACAATGGAGACTTTATTCATGAAAGTGTCGAAAACATGACCGGATCATGCCTATTCACTTGTCAGTATCTGTAAACACATTCTTGTGACATGCTACATGGTAATAACTATTAACAACAGGATAGTTTCCCATTTCAGATACAAGTTATAGTACTGCATTTAATCTGACCACATCTACGAACAGATAGAAATCCAAATTAGGACTCACCTGCTCAACATGTACAGCATTTGGCCAGGGTCATCTGCAAATACCCTGTAGTAACACAATGAGAAAGGAAGGTCTGTTTGATACTTCATCTGGATATTTGTAAGACGATTGAAAATCAGCAAGTTGCCTGTGTGTAAAATATGATTAGATACTCATACCCATCTCCCCAGTGATAAAATGTCTGGTCCTGGTAGAAAATACATAGGAATAGCCACACGCTTATGGTCTCCACCCAAAATATTACAAAAAGGAACCATAGTGAGGAGACAAGCAGCTCACACACCATCCTGGGGCTTCTACATTGAGACAGAGCAGAGAGGAGAGTTAAACCATAGGGGAACATACATACACTACAGTCCTATGCAGACAAATAGTGAAGGTACTGGTGGCAGCAACATGAGAACTGCTAGTCCTGAAGAAAGATAATATTAAGCAATGCCAATTTTAGATCTGGATTGCAAACACGGTTTGTTTTTTGGTTGAAAGCAAGGACATTTCAGGGATTATCAACACTAGCACATGAACTCAAGCCCAAACCAAACAAGCAGTATGTTGGTCTTTGCAAACTAGCAGATGTCCTAGCTAAGTAGGGAGGAACGTTGATCAGCTGTGTTCAGTGAGAGGGTAGCTAGCTGCTAGCTAACTCAATCTTGGTGACATGCATCATTGCCAGCTAACAAAAAATATTGGAAATAAAGTATCTTACCTTTATTCGTCGTGATGGGAGCAGATATAATGGTATCCAAGTCCGTGAATATCAATAACATTCATGTAGGCAAGATGTTTAGCTAATCTTGGTTGGTCTAGCTAGCTAACGTTAGTTATACGCAATGCTACATACAGCTAGATAGCAATTAGCACCAGCTGACTGAGTTTTTGTATTGTTGGCAAGCTAGAACACTTAGCTAGCTTGCTTATTAATAACTTATTTGGGAAGTTAATATGATTTTACTTGATCAAATACAACATTGTATCGCTATTTAGCCAGCTAACATGCATGTTTTCAATGTTCATGGGCAGCTTTGCCTGCATGCACCAGCAAAGTTACTGCGTTACCAGTGAGTTATTTCCGGTGTTGTGCAGAAAAGCTCCCCCCTCACGTTTTAGGCAGCGTTTCATGTATTTTTTTGTATAACGGTTTGATCGCGGGGAGGCACTAGTAATGTCTGCAGTTTTCGGTTTGGCTATTTGTTTCAATTGTATTAGTCTATAAATAAATCTCTTTGCCAAAATTCGTAATCTCCCCCATGTCTTATTCGACGAGTAGTTCTGAAATGTTTATTGCTTGCCTACAAACTGATTTGTTGGAAAGGTGGCATCCTATGTTGGTGCTACGTTTAAAGTTACGGCGTTATTCAATAAGGCCATTCTACTGCCAATGTTTGACTATGGAGATTGCATGGCAATGTGATAAATTTTATACACCTGTCAGCAACGGGTGTGGCTGAAATAACCAAATCCACTCATTTGAAGGTGTCCACATACCTCTGTATATATAGTATATATATATATATATATATATATAATATAAATTCAAAAACTATGGAATTAAAATGCAATGTCTGTTAGCACTGAAATTGTGCCATACATATTCCAAATTTGGCAAATGACAGTACAGGTAGTGGAATGTAATAACTGAACAAAGAATGGCAACCAGGCTCAATGATTCTGTACAAAGTGAACATTTTCTAACACAATGTTCAAATTTCTTATGCTCCAAATTGAAAAGACAGGACACAAATTATATACTAAAATTACTTTATTACAGCTGATTTCTGTTCAATATCCCTCTGCCAGCACAATAGTCATTATAATACAAACAAAATAGTAGATTTGATCCTAGTTTTATTCTTCTGTTTCATGAATCTTTTTACACATTTCAATTAACTTTTTTGTATATTGTTTTGGTGAAAATGTATGTATAATCTTCATAATCTTTCAGACATTCAATAACAGGTTTCACAATTTATACATTTTAATACAGGTTATATATGAGTTGTAGTGGTAATGCTGTGCCAAAGAAGAATACTGACATCCTCATAGAAATGGATCCTCTGTTTTCATAAGTAGCCTATCACCACTCAATCTTTTCAAGCCTCTACATTGACCATCTGACCAGAATCAAATAGCTCACATCATGCTATTTTTAAAATGTCATGCCATCAGGCCAAGCCAAAGGGAACTCTGGAGATGAAACAATGCAGTGGTGTCTGGGCTTGGCAGCTCTGGGATGGCACAGTGTTTGACCAGAGGGAGGACCTCTATTTTTCTTTAGCTGACACCATCAATGCTAAATTATAATTAAAACATTATTCAGGTTGGTGGAGAAGCCTTGGTACATCATTAAAACAAATATGACTAAAAAATATCTATGTAGTCTCCCTCAAAAAAAAATATTTAAAAAACATGAACAAAAAGGTGTGATGGATTGGCAATCGATCTCGTATGAGATGAGGTTTCATTGGCGGTTAGTGCTATCCGGGATCCTTGGGACATCCCTGCCCTAAACCCTAAGTATTTGAAAATGTCAACTCCAATGGGGTAGGGACATCCCAAGGACCATGGATAGCAAGGACCTTTCATTGGCCTGACATGTGAATTAACCATTGACCTAAGAAGCTGTTGACCTGAACATGGGCTAGGTCCCAATAATCAGAAATACCTTTTTTCCCCTGACCACTGATCATAGAAGACTTGTTCGGTATAAGCATTATAGTGGTAAATTAACCTATTGAGGTGTTTCAACTCTATGTGGTTATAAATGAAAGGAAACATGAGGTGGAAGGTTTTGGAGAGTATTGGGACACACTCACAGCCCTATGTACTGTAACATAATGAAACCCATGCCTGCTTTTTGGAAAGGACAGTTGGATATGATTCTGAGGCAGATATTGGAGAATTGTATTGGGGGATTAGAGTCTGCAACCATTTAAAACAAACTTCTCCTGCATCTCTTTGTGCCCGTAAAAAAATCAAACAAGTTTTTGCCGCACAATTGTAGCATCACATTCAACAAGAACAAACATCAGAATAGGTACTAATCTGGTGGATGTGAATGTAGAGGGTGGAGTAGAAGGACACACAGGAAGTACAGACTTACTGCAATGACAGGTGTCATGAAGGGTGCAATGACTAACAAAGTGTGTGACAGTAAAGGAAAATGACAGTGTAGGCTATGCATGCACAGGAAGCAGTAAGAGTCAGTGTACACACAACCAAGCTCACTTTTACAGACCCTCATACCAATCTCAACATTGTTTGATATTTGGTTAGTGTCTGTCAAGTTAAATAATGTTAGTCTTATAGATTTCTTTAAAAAAAAATGTTCTTCGTCACAAAGCAAGTTTAGTTAAAACGTTTAATCTCTTAAATTGTTGATATAAACAATATGAACATTTCACCCCACTTTAATTTCCTAAGATATCTGCAACATTAGGTCTTTTAAAGCCTTGTGGCCTTCTCAATATATATGTTTATAAAATGTTTTAGATTTCCATACAGAGATAGTTAACCTCATAGTAAATGCAGACTTGGTGATTGAGGGAATGGAGGGTGAGAAAATAAAGAGGGGAACCACAATGGCATAAACTCACCCATGAAAGAAGCAGTTTCATGGGTGAGAGAACGAGATCACATATAGAACCCACTGTGGGTGTCCAAGGAAATAACTACATAAGTGCTTTGCCACCTTTAAAAGATGGAATCCGCATTAGGGGAAACAGTGCCACTGTCCACCCCAGCACCTTGGTTATTCATTTGTGGACGAAACTGAGAGGTGCGTTGAGCAGTGTGGTAAAAAAAAAGTGTTTGTTGTTTGCAGTAACTTCGGTTGTTGTAACATCCCAAATGGACGTGGCAGTTTTACCATTAAGGATTCCAGCTTTAACCACTTTTTAACCACTCACCAACATAAGTGTAGAATGATCATTTAGTGCGAGTGTTATATTTACATGCAGAACACCAGTAACTAACAAGTATATGCGCTTCATTTACCTGCCACTGTTACTTTTAGGGTGATGAGATGGTCTCTTTTTTCCTGATTGCAGAGTTTTTAGTGTTGCTCAAGTTGTGGACCATTATCATTTTAAACACTGACTGCATTACATTAACCAGCTCCCACAACATGTACTCCTTGCCAAGCCTGCTGTCATGGTCAAAAACAGCCATTACATTGAGATTAAATCTTTCCCTTTCAAACATATTCTGAAATCATATATAATTTGTCCTACTTATGGAAGCTATGCTCTACTGTGCCCACTTACTTCATGTTAAACCTGGCATGCAACATTTAGTGCAAAGGGTGTTTTTTAACCAAGCATACAATAAAAGTCCTTTAACTATCCCTGTCACCATATACCATAATCTGGTTCGTTCTTGTCCAACACGAGTCCTCCATAGAGCCATATAAATAGGTCTACATACTGGTATGACTCTGCTAACTCACTTGTAATTAACCCCAGGTATTCAAATTCTCACTACGTATCTGACTTAAGGTAAACTATGAGCTAAACTTTTCAACTTCCCCACCTCAACCACATAATACAGACACACAATATTCATCCCTCATGTTGCTGTGGCTAAAATAAAGTCAAACTACCATGTGTTTTACTGTATACATTGTATGTACTGTATAAAGTGCTTTGACAAGGCAGCAGTATTTAAAGGCACTAAAATAAAATCAACTGATAAATTTCAGACTTCAGTTCTTATTAAAGGTATTACAGAGTCTTGGCTCTTGTATCGGACAATCATGTAGCCCATCATTAATTATACTGATCCCCTCCTCGATCATTCAGCCAACTAAGATGGAACTCACAATCTGTCATCCTCCGCACAGCAGACACCCAGAACCAGCCCTCAAGTACCTGTATGCATGATATTATCACCTTTAGAACTTCTGTTCAATTGATCACTTCACAAAACTCCTGATATGGACATCATTTTCAGAGGTACATGAGGATAGATGTTAGGATCCTCTCTTCCTGAATTACATCATTTTCATTGAATGATGTGAAATGTAATACAAACTTGGTTAACTATTTAATAAATCTGAGCTGAACTAAAACATAAAAAATATGCCAGTTTTACACTGAGAATAAATGATCAGTATCAGGGCATACAAAGGCACCATCTTACTGAGTATTAACATACATATACACTTTTAGCTGTTAGCTAAGCCTATAGTTTATTATGGATCTGCCATGTCCCTCTGATTTTGGCTGATGTAGTAATGCTATGAGAGACACCGACCCACTTGGAAACCCTAAACAACAGTGAAGATTTGGATCTACTGTCGGTGGGCTATTATGGCCTAAGGAGCGGTTGAAGACTGCAACCTAGTGGCCAATGCCACACACTACAGTAGTACAGAACAGCTGAATGTGGCCATAGTTGAAGCTATGGTTAGCCTGGACCCCTAGCTTTGCATTCGAAACAGACAAATACAAAGAGTAGCATCTAAAAACATTCATATTCTGCTTTAGTGTTCTTATTGGCAAATGGATAAATTAGCAGCTTAAACTCCCACAGGGAGGCATAAAATAAAATGCAGATCACTAAATGTTGGCAAAATGCTCATTGATATAAAAAGATTCACTGTCTGTTACTGCTTCTTCAATATATTAAATGTAAACATTTAAATCTTTCAAACTGCAAGTCTAACTGTGAAATTCACAACAAAAATCCTACCTCGATGATATGACATTGCTAAAAACAAACTTCTCTTGCTCTTACCAGCTGCAATTACAAACAACTATTATCTTTCTTTCTTAATAAAAAAAAGGAGAAATAATAACAGCCAAAATATAATTGATCTAATTCTACAAAACCCTCAGATTCTTGTATGTAAAAACGTTTAAGAAAATCCTATTCACAAAAATTCACCACATTCCTGCAACAGGGGTTGATAGTAAATAAGTTTGTGAGATGTTTAATAACAACTGCCTGGCTTAAAAGTAGGCTTGGCTACAACAACAAAAGCGAGTTTCATGGAAGCTGGCAAAAATACAAGCCAACAACATTGTGTCCCAGTGTTCCTCACAATCTCAAACCTAAAATCTAATGTCAAACCAACTTTCATTTCTTTCAGGTATTGTCAAGCAGCTCTATACGGTATCTGAGCAGTTTATTAAACCTCTCCCTGTTAAAACATTTTAGAATGCAAAACTTTCTTCAGATTTGAAAAAAGAAACAATCTCTGCGATTTAAAATGACCATAAAAGCAGGCTAGCATAAGGAGAGTAAACAAATAAATAATAAAGTAACTGATAGATAGATGGGCCAATATATTATCAAATTTGGAGCAGGGGCATTTCCTGGGCTGTCTTAGTTTGCTGTGATTGGTAGACACTAAGCAACTTTTAAATTAAAAGCAGTTGGCAGATGTCAAAAGGCTTTTTGACAGTGGTCTCTGTGGTGCAAAAGGAGAGCAGTGGCTATGGATAACACATAAATGTACATGAAAATTATTTCTAAGAGAGAGAACACGAAATAATAAGTATTTAGTGTTGACACTGAATGGTTTCTATAGAAACTGAAGAACTGATCTGTATGTGTGCTAATAAACTGATGTGTAGAGGGGTGTGCCTCTTTCAGCCCTTTTGACCTGAGCAACATTTATTTCCACACGCATTCACATCTGTACACAGGACAGGAGAGGAATAGGAGAGAGGGGATGAGAAATGTGTGAAAGAGAGGTGGAGGTGTAGTAGAGCTCAGCCCATACTGTCCCACTCTGCTCTGTGGACTTGGCAGCATCCTATTCTGACTCTGGGACTGGGAGTCTATGTGTAGGACAGGTGCGACCCGTTGGATATCTGAGAGTTGACGCTGGTGCTTCTGCTCATAGCCTGCTCACTGCGCCCCCCTGAGGCTGTCCTGCTCAGTGCCTGGGGGCTGTTCTGCACTCCTCCACTGCCTCTGGCCCCCAGGGGCACTGCCGAGGGGTGGCCCCATGGCTGAGGACCCCCGCCCCCCTGCATGCCTTGGCCCCAGGCTTGCTGCATGGGGGACCCTCCTTGACCAGAGTGATAGTGGTGTTGGTGATGGCTGCCTTGGTGCCCTGACCCTCCACTGCCCCAGTGTGGCCCTTGAGAGCCCCCAGAATGGTGCTGTGTCTGGGGGTGGGCCCAGCTGCCTGGGGCCCCTGGGAAGCTGTGGCTAAAGGCCTCTGGGGAGAGGTTGGACAGCACCATGTTGTTGAAGCCTAGACGCATGCTCTCTGAGTCGAACGCTTCGATCTCCCTGGCCTGGCGCTCCAGCAGGCTACGGATCCTCTCCGAACGCTCGTTCTGAAGGGCCAGCATCTCCTCCTCAATCTGAAGATACACACAGCTGCTCAGTATCATAATATTTTAATGTAAAAATAACACTGGTTTAGCAATGATAAGAGCAAACTCTGGAGCTTGAAATTAAATAAAGCCTCAATTTCAATTGAAGCTTTTTGCCACTAATACCACATTACTACATCCCAAATGGCACCCTATCCACTTAAAATGCACTACTTTTGACCACAGTGCACTATACAGGGAATAGAGTGCCATTTGTGACGCACACCATGTAAAAAAAAAAACTGTTCCCAGTATGGAAGATCAGACCTTCTGCTCCAGTAGGGCCCTCCGGAGCGACACTCTCTGCTCAAGGTCCTTCCGCTCACGGTCGTGCTGGGCATCAGTCTGCATCTTGATCTTGCTCTGGTAGGCGTTGAGTAACTCCAGCTCCTGCTGCAGCTGCATCCTCAGCACCTGGCACTGAGCCTCCTGAGCCTCATCCAGACGCAGCTAGAGACGAGGGGTGCCAGACAGGGGGTCAACACAATGTTAATGTGATACTTCGGGATTTTGGCAATGAGGCCCGTATCTACTTCCCCAGAGTCAGATGAACTTGTGGATACCATTTTTATGCCTCTGTGTCCAGTATGAAGGAAGATAGAGGTAGTTTTGCTAACGAGGATTAGCACAATGACTGGAAGCCTATGGTATCTGCTAGCGTGCTAGTTTGCAACTTCCTTCAAACTACAAGCAGAGACATAAAAATGTTATCCATGAGTTCCTATGACTCTGGGGAAGTAGATAAAGGACCTCATTGCCAAAAGGCCTATCATCAGTAGTCAGCTTTTTAGAAACATATCCCTCTCCTGCCTCCCTCCCTGCAGTGTTTTCAAGGTCTCTGTGTGACTCACAGCCTGTGTGGAGAGCATCTCGTTGATAGAGTGGTCGTACTGCTCAGCCAGGATGGCCAGCTTGCGGGTCTGCTCCTCCTTTAGACGCTTCAGGACAGCCTTGTGGTCAGACTTTGGTGTGCTCTCCAGTAGGTGGTTTCTCAAGGCCTTGTACTGTCTGGTCTGGATCTTACATGTGTCTTGGAACTGTTTCTTAATCTGGAGCTCTTTGGACTGGGACAGAGGGAGGGAGGAAGAGAGGACAAACAGAACAGTGAGGGGTCAGGTCTGGAATTCTTTGTGGACTGGGACAGAGGGAGGAAGAGAGGACAAACAGAACAGTGAGGGGTCAGGTCTGGAATTCTTTGGACTGGGACAGAGGAGGGAGGAAGAGAGGACAAACAGAACAGTGAGGGGTCAGGTCTGGAATTCTTTGGACTGGGACAGAGGAGGGAGGAAGAGAGGACAAACAGAACAGTGAGGGGTCAGGTCTGGAGCTCTATGGACTGGGACAGAGGAGGGAGGACAAACAGAACAGTGAGGGGTCAGGTCTGGAGCTCTATGGACTGGGACAGAGGAGGGAGGACAAACAGAACAGAGAGGGTCAGGTCTGGAGCTCTTTGGACTGGGACAGAGGAGGGAGGACAAACAGAACAGAGAGGGTCAGGTCTGGAGCTCTTTGGACGGGGACAGAGGAGGGAGGACAAACAGAACAGAGAGGGTCAGGTCTGGAGCTCTTTGGACTGGGACAGAGGAGGGAGGACAAACAGAACAGAGAGGGGTCAGGTCTGGAGCTCTTTGGACGGGGACAGAGGACAAACAGAACAGTGAGGGGTCAGGTCTGGAGCTCTTTGGACTGGGACAGAGGACAAACAGAACAGTGAGGGGTCAGGTCTGGAGCTCTTTGGACTGGGACAGAGGAGGGAGGACAAACAGAACAGAGAGGGGTCAGGTCTGGAGCTCTTTGGACGGGGACAGAGGAGGGAGGACAAACAGAACAGAGAGGGTCAGGTCTGGAGCTCTTTGGACTGGGACAGAGGAGGGAGGACAAACAGAACAGTGAGGGGTCAGGTCTGGAGCTCTTTGGACTGGGACAGAGGACAAACAGAACAGTGAGGGGTCAGGTCTGGAGCTCTTTGGACTGGGACAGAGGACAAACAGAACAGTGAGGGGTCAGGTCTGGAGCTCTTTGGACTGGGACAGAGGAGGGAGGACAAACAGAACAGAGAGGGGTCAGGTCTGGAGCTCTTTGGACGGGGACAGAGGAGGGAGGACAAACAGAACAGTGAGGGGTCAGGTCTGGAGCTCTTTGGACTGGGACAGAGGAGGGAGGACAAACAGAACAGTGAGGGGTCAGGTCTGGAGCTCTTTGGACTGGGACAGAGGAGGGAGGACAAACAGAACAGTGAGGGGTCAGGTCTGGAGCTCTTTGGACTGGGACAGAGGACAAACAGAACAGTGAGGGGTCAGGTCTGGAGCTCTTTGGACTGGGACAGAGGAGGGAGGACAAACAGAACAGAGAGGGTCAGGTCTGGAGCTCTTTGGACTGGGACAGAGGAGGGAGGACAAACAGAACAGTGAGGGGTCAGATCTGGAGCTCTTTGGACTGGGACAGAGGACAAACAGAACAGAGAGGGGTCAGGTCTGGAGCTCTTTGGACTGGGACAGAGGAGGGAGGACAAACAGAACAGAGAGGGGTCAGGTCTGGAGCTCTTTGGACTGGGACAGAGGAGGGAGGAAGAGAGGACAAACAGAACAGAGAGGGGTCAGGTCTGGAGCTCTTTGGACTGGGACAGAGGAGGGAGGACAAACAGAACAGAGAGGGTCAGGTCTGGAGCTCTTTGGACTGGGACAGAGGAGGGAGGACAAACAGAACAGTGAGGGTCAGGTCTGGAGCTCTTTGGACTGGGACAGAGGAGGGAGGACAAACAGAACAGAGAGGGGTCAGGTCTGGAGCTCTTTGGACTGGGACAGAGGACAAACAGAACAGTGAGGGGTCAGGTCTGGAGCTCTTTGGACTGGGACAGAGGAGGGAGGACAAACAGAACAGAGAGGGGTCAGGTCTGGAGCTCTTTGGACTGGGACAGAGGAGGGAGGACAAACAGAACAGTGAGGGGTCAGGTCTGGAGCTCTTTGGACTGGGACAGAGGAGGGAGGACAAACAGAACAGTGAGGGGTCAGGTTCCTACATAATGGCCGTTAACAGTAAAAGAAAACAACAATTTGTCTGTTAGTATACAATGTGTGCTCACCTTGAGGCTCTTGGGCTGCTGTCGGACCTCCATGACGTGTTTGCGTCGGAGCTCTCTCTCCCTCCTCTTGTTGTATTCCTGCTGGTTGGTGAGTTCTGTCTGGTGCTGCAGGCGGATCAGCTCAGCCCTCATCTTCTGGATGGTGTTGACCTGGCGGAACTCCAGCTCCTGCATGGACTCATGGTGCCGCAGCAGCATGGCATGCTCCAGGTCCTTCTGCGTCTGACGCTTATTCAACTCCTACACACAGACGGACAGGCAGGGAGGAGAAACCATACAGGTTAGGAGAAAACTGCATTCTATAAGACAAAGGGCAGTATTCGAAAGGAATGTTTGAACTATGTATAGAAGTAGGAAAATGAGCAGAACACACAGCTGAGCCATGGTTACAAAACGAAGACCGAGAGCAGGCAAGGGGACACTCTTTTGAGGAGATTGAGAGAAACAAGGGACTGTATGAATGAGAAGAGCTGAGTGATTACAGCTAACCTCTCTCACTAGGTCCTGCTCCACGTTGTGGCGAGCGATGAGGATCCTCCTCTTGAAGCGTCGACACTCCAGCTCTAGGTATTGTCTCTGTCTCCTCAGCAGGTTGGCCTCCTCCTCAGCCTGGAAGTGCTGGAAGTTCTCCTTCTGCTTGGAGAGCCACTCCTGCTTCTCCTTCTTAGGGGTCGACTGGTTCTCATTCAATTCCTAGTGGAAGAACAAGGGCGGACATTAGTTTAGTTCAACTGTCGTACCCCATCAGTAGCCAAAATAGAGCTTGTTTTTCCAATGTTTGCAAACAACGTAAATGTAAACAACACTGTATAGCCTCAAAACATGGTTAAAACTATCATTTAGATATCATGGATGGTCAGTGTATTTTTCTACGGCTGGCCATGCTTTCCACCTGGCTACTCCTACCCCGGTCAACAGCACTGCACCCCCCACAGCAACTCGCCCAAGCCTTCCCCATTTCTCCTTCTCCCAAATCCAGTCAGCTGATGTTCTGAAAGAGCTGCAAAATCTGGACCCCTACAAATCAGCCGGGCTAGACAATCTTTTCTTTCTAAAATTATCTGCCGAAATTGTTGCCATCCCTATTACTAGCCTGTTCAACCTCTCTTTCGCGCCGTCTGAGATTCCCAAAGATTGGAAAGCAACTGCGGTCATCGCCCTCTTCAAAGGGGGGGACACTCTTGATCCAAACTGCTACAGACCTTTATCTATCCTACCCTGCCTTTCTAAGGTCTTCGAAAGCCAAGTCAACAAACAGATTACAGACCATTTCGAATCTCACCATACCCTCGCCTCTCTGTTATGCAATCTGGTTTCAGAGCTGGTCATGGGTGCACCTCAGCCACGCTCAAGGTCCTAAACGATATCTTAACCGACATCAATAAGAAACATTACTGTGCAGCCGTATTCATTGATCTGGCCAAGGCTTTCGACTCTGTCAATCACCACATCCTCATCGGGAGACTCGACAGCCTTGGTTTCTCAAATGATTGCCTCGCCTGGTTCACCAACTACTTCTCAGATAGAGTTCAGTGTGTCAAATTGGAGGGTCTGTTGTCCGGACCTCTGGTAGTCTCTATGGGGGTGCCACAGGGTTCAATTCTTGGACCGACTCTCTTCTCTGTATACATCAATGATGTCGCTCTTGCTGCTGGTGAGTCTCTGATCCACCTCTACGCAGACGACACCATACTGTATACTTCTGGCCCTTCTTTGGACACTGTTAACAACCCTCCAGGCAAGCTTCAATGCCATACAACTCTCCTTCCGTGGCCTCCAATTGCTCTTAAATACAAGTAAAACTAAATGCATGCTCTTCAACCGATCGCTGCCTGCACCTGCCCGCCTGTCCAACATCACTACTCTGGACGGCTCTGACTTAGAATATGTGGACAACTACAAATACCTAGGTGTCTGGTTAGACTGTAAAGACCCACATCAAACATCTCCAATACAAAGTTAAATCTAGAATCGGCTTCCTATTTCGCTACAAAGCATCCTTCACTCATGCTGCCAAACATACCCTTCTAAAACTGACCATTCTGCCAATCCTCGACTTCGGCGATGTAATTTACAAAATAGCCTCCAATACCCTACTCAACAAATTGGATGCAGTCTATCACAGTGCCACCCGTTTTGTCACCAAAGCCCCATATACTTCACCATTGCGACCTGTACTCTCTCGTTGGCTGGCCCTCGCTTCATACTCGTCGACCAAACCCACTGGCTCCATGTCATCTACAAGACCCTGCTAGGTAAAGCCCCCCTTATCTCAGCTCGCTGGTCACCATAGAATCACCCACCTGTAGCACGCACTCCAGCAGGTATATCACTCTGGTCACCCCCAAAACCAATTCTTTCTTTGACCGCCTCTACTTCCAGGTCTCTGATGCCAATGACTGGAACGAACTACAAAAATATCTGAAACTGGAAACACTTATCTCCCTCACTAGCTTTTAGCACCAGCTGTCAGAGCAGCTCACAGATTACTGCACCTGTACATAGCCCATCTATATTTTAGCCCAAACAACTACCTCTTTCCCTACTGTATTTATTTTATTTATTTTGCACCCCATTATTTTTATTTCTACTTTGCACATTCTTCCACTGCAAATCTACCATTCCAGTGTTTTACTTGCTATATTGTATTTACTTCGCCACCATGGCCTTTTTTGCCTTAACCTCCCTTATCTCACCTCATTTGCTCACATCGTATATAGACTTGTTTCTACTGTATTATTGACTGTATGTTTGTTTTACTCCATGTGTAACTCTGTGTTGTTGTATGTGTCGAACTGCTTTGCTTTATCTTGGCCAGGTCGCAATTGTAAATGAGAACTTGTTCTCAACTTGCCTACCTCTTTAAATAAAGGTGAAATAAATAAAAAATAAAATAAAGTCCTTGCATCCATAACTCTGTCTATGAACTTAAGTGTGGTTACAATTTTTCCAGCCACACCCCTCATCCTCAGTGGGAGTATGCTTTGTTATCGTTTCAACTGCGGATTGCCGCTTTAAGCAAGTCGACATGGGAGCTTGCTGTCCATATTTGCACATTTTCTGTAGAGGTTTGTCATTCATTGAGTCTGTCTGACATACTGAGAGGAGTATCTAGGCAAGCAATGGTGCATATCGTGTTTTTTCTTGAAATGATATATCAATGATTGAAGCCTTTGTGTTCATCTGTGTTCATCTGTATGACCGTGTGTGATTCTCTACCTCTTTGAGCTGCTCCTTGCGGAGTTTGTACTCTCGTTTCTGGGACTCTAGGAAGCTGTTGAGCTCTTTCTTCTGCTGGCTCTGGATGTGCTGCTGGAACTTCTTCTCATCATTGGAAAAGGTCTTCGCCTGCAGAGACACAAAAATTAAACACTTGAACATTTCAAACAAGAATATTCAACAGAGACCTAGGGAACAGTAGTAGAATCTAGACAGAGTATGAATTATGAAGTAAGTATGGCGTAAGTGAGCAAACGACCGTACATCTTTCTCCATGGCGGCCTGGTGCTTCTTAATGAGTTTCTCCATCTCCTGGGCAAAGCTGTTCCTCTGGTTCTCCAGCTCTTTGTCCAGACGGAGCCGGTGTTCGTCCATCTCAGCCTTCAGCTTGTTCTCCAGGGCCATCAGGTGCTTCTGGTGCTGCCTCCTCATCCTCTTATAGCCTGACATCTGCTCTCTCAGCTCACTGTCCTGCTCGTGCTCCTTCATCTGACGGGTCACCTGGGGGAAACATAGGGCTTATCATAGAACTCTAGGTTCAGCTTATTATCTCCTACAGGAGCAGACACTTAAAAAACAGCTGAATTGGGCCTTTATCTCAATATCAAATTATTTCTGGGTAACAATTAAGTACCTTACCGTGATTGTTTTCAATTAAAATACTCAAAAAGAAAAATAAACAGTTTCTTAGCAAAGATCAATTTCTCAAGCAAGAATTTTGCTAGGACTGTCTGGGATGTATCTGAGTGGGGAGAGGAAAAATAAAAACTAGCTGTTATTGGCAGAGAGGTTTGGAACTCTTTCTTATTGGTCTATTAATCAATTTACCACCTGGTGATGTCACCAGGCATGCCAAAACTATATCCCACCAAAACAGGCAGAAATTTCAGGCAGTCTTTTCAAACAGCTCTTACACTAAAAGGGCATTATAATAATTATTACAATTCTACAGTATTATTCCATCTTCATAGGAAAAATCATGTTTTTGACTGCACTTGGCCTTTAAGGGTCCATTTTAAAATCATGTTATCTACAGTATCATTGTATTTCTAGGGCTCTTACCAGGGAGGCTGTGCGTATTGTGGCAAAGTGCTCACGATTGCGGTGGTGTTTTGGCCGTGGAGTGTGTGCAGGGGGAGACTGGGGCTCAGTGGGCGGCCGGCTGTTAGGTTCCGACTCTTCGCGATAAGTCGTCTCCTCCTCCTGAAGAAACAAATACAACATAGCACATTAACAGCATAAACAAATAATCTGTGAAAGGCACCAGGAAACACTATGTCTTGTATATCACTGAATCATCTCACTATTATTAACGCAGTGTCCAGTTATCCTGCGAGCAATGTTCCCTCTAAGATCCCCTGGGACTGCAGCGCAGAAGAAATATCAGCCTGCACCGAGAAGCACAAGAGTGAACTTCACTCAACTTTCTGGTGCTCCCCTTTAGTTAACACTATCAACATTTCTATTGTGCGAAATGTGATCAAATCAACGCAACATTCCCAAAACAAAACGAACTATGCAAGAGATACTCTACACAGACCGGTGCACCATAACCAATCAGAGCTGCAGTATCCCTATTTGCAAATCATTTGTATTTAACCTTTATTTAACTAGGCAAGTCAGTTAAGAACAAATTCTTATTTAAAATGATGGCCTACCCCGGCCAAACCCTCCCCTAACCCGGATGACGCTGGGCCAATTGTGCGCCGCCCTATGGGACTACCGATCACAGCCGGTTGTGATACAGCCCGGGATCGAACCAGGGTCTGTAGTGACGCCTCTAGCACTGAGCCACCCGGGAGTTAAAGGGGCAGTGTTGTATTTTGAGACCGGCTTGAATAAGCTAAGCAGCCAATAGACAGAGGGTAGCATAATTTGTCTGAATCTCTAATAATGGTATGAGAATAATAATGCATTTTATTTTGAAAAGTGGTTTCTTGCATCAAACAACAACATTTTCAGTTACCTCCTTGTGTGAAGGACAAATGGATAAACAGGTTGTCAATCCCTACCCGTTTCATAAATCTCATGGAATGTAGGCCTACATTGAACACCACACATCGGCTGCTACTGTAGGCTGAATGATGGAACAGCTATTTCCATGTTAAAATGTCATAAGATGCATTTTCTCGACTGTTTTTTTTATGGCAGGCCACTCTGATAGGCCTACATTATGATAAACAGCCACAGTAGCCTAATTGGTCACTATCATCACTGTAACTTAATGCGGGTACAGCCTCAGTGTTCACAGTAAACGTGTGCCAGAAGTTGCACAGAATTTTCACAACGTTCAAGTTTGCGCTCAGCAGACCAGAAATGTGTTTATAGTACCCCAGATAAATTGAGGGAACATTGCCTGCGGATCCAGCTCTAAGATCATCTCTACCCACCGGTTTGAGGTGAATGACGGAGCTGTTGGACATGACCGTGTGGTCTCCCTCCATCATGTCCAGTTCACTCTTGTCATCTCCGGCGTCGGTCAAGCTGTTGACAGAGCTGCTCTGGGAGCTGGCGCTGATCGACATACTGGGGATAGACTGGTTACTGCCAACGCTGCTCACTGTGCCTGTCCTGCCACCGTTCTCCGGTTCCTGGGGTCAAAACCATAACAACAGCAAGACACAGGTGAGTGAAATACTTTCTGAATGACAGTGCGTCAACTACAGCAGGTTATGAGCAGAAGATAAAAACAAACAACTGAATATTAAGAAAATCTTTAAGACCCACCAGGCCTACCTTAATATAATAATTAACTGTAATATTATAAGGTTAAGAGTGCATTTAGAGAAACTTATATTTAACAATTTACTTGTTTTAAACACAACTGAAGAGCTAACTATTCAAGCAGGTTTTGAATGTTTGATCGCTTAAAGTGGTTTGATGTATTGTGAATGTTTTTTCCTGTTTTTTCTTCTTTTTGTTGATGAATTTTGTTTGTGTCTTGTTTTCTACCTTATCGAGTGTGGGAAATACACTTTTACAAATGAAATATAATTATTATTAATATTATTATTATCCTACCTAGGCTTTTTTCAAAAGAGTATGATGGTTCTGGTATAAACCATGCTCTCAAACTAAGCTCCACAGGAGAGCAGAGCCAGATTGGGTGACTGACCTCCTCGTCTCCGTCCTGTGCCTCGGCTGCAGGGCCGTTGTGAGCTTCCTGGAAGAGGATCTTCTTCATCTTGCGGTACTGCAGGTTGTCCAATTCCCGCACCGCAACCTTGGTCCTCAGGATCAGGTCCATCAGGACAGAGTCGGGCCGCTCACGCTGCACAAACGCATGCTAAAAAAGAGGGAGGCAGAGGGACAATCATTTTCTTTTGAGTTGAGGGTGGGTATGATTCATGTTAATTTAAGGTAAACTCAAAATCAAGTGAACAGAGCTCTGTATCTGTCTTGGCATTGGTAGATCATGATAATCATAAATAAGATAGACACACTATACAATGAATTCGGGAAGTATTTAGACCGCTTTCCCACATTGTGTTACATTACAGCATTATTCTAAAATTGATTAAATATATTTTTTTTCTCATCAATCTACACACAACGCCCCATAATGACAAAGAAAAAAACAGGGTAAGATATTTTCGCAAATGTATTAAAAAAATAAAACATTTCATTTACATAAGAATTCAGACCGTTTATGCAGAGTGCTTTGGTGAAGCAGCTTTGGAAGCTATTACAGCCTTGAGTCTGCTTGGGTATTACACGACAAGCTTGGCACACCTGTATTTTGAGAGTTTCTCTCATTTCTCTCAGTCTGAGGTCCTGAGCGCTCTGGAGCAGGTTTTCACCAAAAATCTCTGCACTTTGCTCCGTTCATCTTTCCAAACATCCCCGCAGCATGATGCTGCCACCACCATGCTTCACCATAGGGATGGTGCCAGGTTTCCTCTAGAAGTAACTCTTGGAATTCAGGCCAAAGTTCAATTTTGGTTTCATCAGAACAGAGAATCTTGTTTCTCATGGTCAGCGGGCTGTCATGTGCCTGAGGAGTGTCATTTTTATTGAGGAGTGGTTTCCATCTGGGCACTCTAACATAAAGGCCTGATTGGTGGAGTGATGCAGAGATGGTTGTACTTCTGGAATGTTCTCCTATCTCCAAAGAGGAATTCTGGAGCTCTGTCATTGTGACCATTCAGTTCTTGGGGACAAATCAAGTTGTAGTAACATCAAGGATAAATGATTTACATTTTTTTAAACCTATATTTAACTAGGCAGGTCAGTTAAGAACAATTTCTTATTTACAATGACGGCCTAGGAACAGGGGGTTAACTGCCTTGTTCAGGGGCAGAACGACAGATTCTTACCTTGTCAGCTCGGGGATTCAATCTAGCAACCTTTCGTTACTGGTCCGATGCTCTAACCACTAGGCTACCCGCCGCCCCAAATGATCAATGGAAATGCACCAGAGTTCAGTTTCTGGACTCAAAGCAAAGGGTCTAAATATTACAGACTACAAAAGGGAAGCACAGCCACGAGCTGCCCAGTGACACGAGCCTACCAGACGAGCTAAATCACTTCTATGCTCGCTTCGAGGCAAGCAACACTGAGGCATGCATAAGAGCATCAGCTGTTCCAGGCGACTGTGTGATCACGCTCTCCGTAGCTGACGTGAGTAAGACCTTTAATAAACAGGTCAACATACACATGGTTGCGGGGCCAGACGGATTACCAGGACGTGTGCTCCGGACATGTGCTGACCAACTGGCAGGTGTCTTCACTGACATTTTCAACATGTCCCTGATTAAGTCTGTAATATCAACATGTTTCAAGCAGACCTCCATTGTCCCTGTGCCCAAGAACACAAAGGCAACCTGCCTAAATGACTACAGACCCATAGCACTCACGTCTGTAGCCATGAAGTGCTTTGAAAGGTTGGTAATGGCTCACATCAACACCATTATCCCAGAAACCCTAGACCCACTGCAATTTGCATACCGCCCAAACAGATCCACAGATGATGCCATCTCTATTGCACTCCACACTGCCCTTTCCCACCTGGACAAAAGGAACACTTACGTGAGAATGCTATTCATTGACTACAGCTCAGCGTTCAACACCATAGTACCCTCAAAGCTCATCACTAAGCTAAGGATCCTGGGACTAAACGCCTGCCTCTGCAACTGGATCCTGGACTTCCTGACGGGCCGCCCCCAGGTGGTGAGGGTAGGTAGCAACACATCAGCCACGCCGATCCTCAACACTGGAGCTCCCCTGGGGTGCGTGCGCAGTACCCTCAGTCCCCTCCTGTACTACCTGTTTACCCAGGCACGACTCCAACACCATCATTAAGTTTGCATACGACACAACAGTAGTAGGACTGATCACCGACAACGACGAGACAGCCTATAGGGAGGAAGTCAGACCTGGCCAGGTGGTGCCAGAAAAACAACCTCTCCCTCAACGTAACCAAGACTAAGGAGATTATTGTGGACTACAGGAAAAGGAGGACCGAGGACGCCTCCATTCTCATCGATGGGGCTGTAGTAGAGCAGGTTGAGAGCTTCAAGTTCCGTGGTGTCCACATCAACAACAAACTAGAATGGTCCAAACACACCAAGACAGTCGTGAAGAGGGCACAACAAAGCCTATTCCCCCTCAGGAAACTAAAAGATTTGGCATGGTTCCTAAGATCTTCTTCTACAGCTGCAACATCGAGAGCATCCTGACCGGTTGCATCACTGCCTGGTACGGCAACTGCTCGACCTCTGACCGCAAGGCACTACAGAGGGTAATGCGTACGGCCCAGTACATCACTGGGGCTAAGCTGCCTGCCATCCAGGACCTCTACACCAGGCGGTGACAGAGGAAGGCCCTAAAAATTGTCAAAGACCCCAGCCATAGACTGTTCTCTCTACTACCGCATGGCAAGCGGTACCGGAGTGCCAAGTCTAGGACAAAAATGCTTCAACAGTTTTTACCCCCAAGCCATAAGACTCCTGAACAGGTAACCCGGACTATTTGCATTGTGTTCCCCCCCAACCCCTCTTTTTACACTGCTGCTACTCTCTGTTTATCATATATGCATAGTCACTTTAACTATATATTCATGTACATACTACCTCAATTGGGCCGACCAACCAGTGCTCCCCCGCACAGTGGCAAACCGGGCTATCTGCATTGTGTCCCACCCACCAACCCCTCTTTTACGCAACTGCTACTCTCTGTTCATCAAATATGCATAGTCCCTTTAACAATATCTACATGTACATACTACCTCAATCAGCCTGACTAACCGGTGTCTGTATGTAGCCTCACTACTTTTATAGCCTCACTACTGTATAGAGCCTGTCTTTTTACTGTTGTTTTATTTCTTTACCTACCTATTGTTCACCGAATACCTTTTTTGAACGAATGGTTAAAGCCTGTAAGCATTTCCCTGTAAGGTCTATTCAGCGCACGTGACAAATAAACTTTGATTTGATATGATAAACTTTGATTTGATTTCTGTTTTTAATTTTGTATGTTAGTAAAAATGGCGTGAAAAAAACAGTTTTCACTTCGTCATTATGGGGTATTGTATATAGACTGATGAGGGGAAAAAAAACAATTGAATCTATTTCAGAATAAGGCTGTAACGTAACACGTCATGGGGTCTGAATAGTTTCCGAATGCACTGTATAAACAAAAGTATGCGGACACCCCTTCAAATTAGTGGATTTTGCCATTTCAGACACTCGTTGCTGACAGGTGTATAAAAAATCGAGCACACAGCCATGCAATATTCATAGACAAACATTGGCAATAGAATGGCCTCACTGAAGAGCTCAGTGACTTTCAACATGGCACCAACTGTTGCTACCTTTCCAACAAGTCAGTTCGTAAAATGTCTGCCCTGCTAGAGCAGCTCCGGTCAACTATAAGTGCAGGTATTGTGAAGTGGAAACATCTAGAAGCAACAACACCTCAACCGCGAAGTGGTAAGCCACACAAGCTCACATAACGGGACTGCCAGGACTAGCGAGTAAAAATGGTCTGTCATCGGTTGCAACACTTAATATCAGGTTCTAAACTGCCTCTGGCAGCAACGTCAGCACGATAACTGTTCATTGGTAGCTTCATGAAATGTGTTTCCATGGCCAAACAGCTGCACACAAGCCCAACATCCCCCATATGCAATGCCAAGCGTCGGCTGAAGTGGCGTAAAGCTCACTGCCATTGGACTCTGGAGCAGTGGAAACGCTTTCTTTGTCAGTCCGACTGACAAATCTGGGTTTGGCAGATGCCAGGAGAACGCTACCAGCCCCAATGCATAGTGCCAACTGTAAAGTCTGGTGGAGGAGGAATAATTGTTTGGGCTAGGTTCCTTAGTTCCAACGAAGGGAAATCTTAACGCTACAGCATACAATGACATTCTAGACCCTTCTGTGCTTCCAACTTTGTGGAAACAGTTTGGGTAAGGCCGTTACCTGTTTCAGCATGACAATGCCCCTGTGCACAATGCGAGGTCCATGCAGAAATGGTTTGTCGAGATCGGTGTGGAAGTACTTGGCTGGCCTACACAGAGCCCTAACTTCAACCCCATCAAACACCTTTGGAATGAATTGGAATACCGACTGCAAGCCAGGCCTAATCGCCCAACATCAGTGGCCAACCTCACTAATGCTCTTGTGGCTGAATAGAAGCAAGTCCCTGCAGCAATGTTCCAACATCTAGTTGAAAGCCTTCTCAGAAGAGTGCAGGCTGTTAAAGCAGCAAAGGGGGGACCAACTCCATAGTAATGCCCATGATATTTAATGCCCCCAGGTGGTGAGGGTAGGCAACAACATCTCCACCCCGCTGATCCTCAACACTGGGGCCCCACAAGGGTGCGTTCTGAGCCCTCTCCTGTACTCCCTGTTCACCCACGACTGCGTAGCCACGCACGCCTCCAACTCAATCATCAAGTTTGCGGAAGACACAACAGTGGTAGGCTTGATTACCAACAACGACGAGACTGCCTACAGGGAGGAGGTGAGGGCCCTCGGAGTGTGGTGTCAGGAAAATAACCTCACACTCATCGTCAACAAAACTAAGGAGATGATTGTAGACTTCAGGAAACAGCAGAAGGAACACCCTCCTATCCACATCGATGGAACAGTAGTGGAGAGGGTAGCAAGTTTTAAGTTCCTCGGCATACACATCACAGACAAACTGAATTGGTCCACTCACACAGACAGCATCGTGAAGAAGGCGCCTCTTCAACCTCAAGAGGCTGAAGAAATTTGTCTTGTCACCAAAAGCACTCACAAACTTCTACAGATCACAATCGAGAGCATCCTGGCGGGCTGTATCACCGCCTGGTACGGCAACTGCTCCGCCCACAACCGTAAGGCTCTCCAGAGGGTAGTGAGGTCTGCACAACGCATCACCGGGGGCAAACTACCTGCCCTCCAGGACACCTACACCACCCGATGTTACAGGAAGGCCATAAAGATCATCAAGGACATCAACCACCCGAGCCACTGTCTGTTCACCCCGCTATCATCCAGAAGGCGAGGTCAGTACAGGTGCATCAAAGCTGGGACAGAGAGACTGAAAAACAGCTTCTATCTCAAGGCCATCAGACTGTTAAACAGCCACCACTAACATTGAGTGGATGCTGCCAACACACTGACACAACTCCAGCCACTTTAATAATGGGAATTGATGGGAAATTATGTAAAATATATCACTAGCCACTTTAAACAATGCTACCTTATATAATGTTACTTACCCTACCTTATTCATCTCATATGCATACGTATATACTGTACTCTATATCATCGACTGCATCCTTATGTAATACATGTATCACTAGCCATTTTAACTATGCCACTTTGTTTACATACTCATCTCATATGTATATACTGTACTCGATACCATCTACTGTATCTTGCCTATGCTGCTCTGTACCATCACTCATTCATATATCCTTATGTACATATTCTTTATCCCCTTACACTGTGTATAAGACAGTAGTTTTGGAATTGTTAGTTAGATTACTTGTTGGTTATTACTAAACTGTCGGAACTAGAAGCACAAGCATTTCGCTACAATCGCATTAACATCTGCTAACCATGTGTATGTGACAAATAAAATTTGATTTGATTTGAATGACGAGCAGGTGTCCAGATACTTTTGTTCATGTAGTGTATATCGGAGGTCTTACATTTAAAAGTTCCTCAGAGTTGGGCCTGTCTTGGGGGAATTTCTGAAGGCAAGAATCTACAAAGTTTCGGAAGTAATCCGTCCTGAAGTGAGAGATGGGGGAAAAGATTGAAGAGTTAGTTTCGTTCTCACCATGACACACTTTAAAAGCGGACAAATTCCTTCTCCTAAAAGAATCAACTCTGATGAAGCTACATGACGTACCATTCACTTGACTGCAGTGTGGGGCTTTCATTCTGCGCTATGTGATACAAGGCACTCATCGCATTCATATTGAACAGTGGAGGTTTTCTCTCAGCTAGAAAAAAAGATCAGAGAAAACAATAGGTTACCAGGATCCACTAACAGCCAAACATAACAAGGAGGACAGTGGGGAGGAGAAGAACTAGGAAGACAGACAAAACCTTGCACATGTATTATTTCAACCAGTATGAAAAAAATGAAAAATAGGTATACTTTCTTTACCGGCCAGAAATTGGTTTGAGATATGGAATGAACAAAGGAGAACATTAAAACAACAGGAGAGCTAGAGTTGAACCAGAGCAGAGTACATGGACTAAAGAGTTTACCTAATTCAATGCAAGTTATCCCCAAAGACCAGATGTCAATCTTCCCATCATATTGACCCTCATCCATAGCCAGGATTACCTCTGGGGCCATCCTGAGGAAACATACTCATTTTAATGACCGTTACACCGCTTTTGATTTGATGGAAAATATTGAATGAGACTATAGAGGGTGCCCCATTTCAGAATTCTTCCCCATGTTTCAAACACCATCCATTTTTCTTGTACATTGGAATTCTGCCACTCACCAATATGGCGTCCCCACAAAAGAGTTGGCTGGAGAGACAATGGAGGCAGAACCAAAATCTGCAAGTTTCACCTGGCCAGGCTCTGTCAGCAAGACGTTCCCTGCCTTAATATCTCTGTCAGACAGACAAACAGAGGAGAGCGATTATGGCATTAGAGCTTTGTTCCACTGGCACAGGCACACTCCCCCCTAAGGGCACAAAGAAGTCAGTCTAGCACATCCACATATACAGCTACTAGCACTACTCACCGGTGAATCATGTTGTGGGAATGAAGGTAAGCCAACCCCTGTAGAGCACCGTGGGTAATCGCTGCTATTTCCATTTCTTGTAGAGGTTTCTTGTGAACTACAGAATATGTAGAGATAGAGGTGATGAGAGTGCTGCAAATCATGGTGAAAACCACAAAGAAGAACTCATCTTATAAATCATCACTGTGTCATAAAAACTCCCATCTTACCTTCCAGGACATCAGAGGCAGAGCCTAGACAGTATTCCATCACCAGCTACAGAGACAGAAAGAGAGTGTTATACAGGGTTACCTAATGTACCTGTTTCCGAGTATTCACAATAGCATTTTGACCTATTGTTTATATTTTCCATTCAGATAACACTCTTACCCAGGCAGTGTGCTCTCGCAGATAGCATCCCTTATACTCTATGCTGTTTGGGTGCTGTATTCTCTGCAGAAACTTCACCTCCTTGATTATGTCTTGCCATTTCTGTAAGGTAAAACAGTGGAACGATTACATCATGCTTGCGTAACAAGCTCTAAAAGGGCCAATCTGCAGTTGAAGCAATTAGCATTCACCCATCCTCTTGTTTTGGTAAAAAGCTGAGGGATGCGCCTGGAGAAATGTACTGACCATCCAAGATATCACATTTATAGTTTTAAGAATGTTTTGACGCTATACAGTTTGTTTACAATTACGATGCTTACAAATACTGGAGTAAAACAAGGTTATATTTGGGGTTCTGATGGGGTACGACAGTTAAACTAAGCTCATTAAGTATTTATAAAAGTTATATTCTTCAAGAATCAATAGGTATATCATTCATTTAGAAGTCCAAAAATGGATCTAGCAACTGCAGATTGCCCCTTTAAACAATAAGGACAGAGATGCAGGCTGGAACTATGTGTTCTACATGGAACTTTAGTTACTTCCCTTTGAGTTCCACTCTACTTCTTTGGGTTAATGAATTACCCAATCCAGTCATTTTGTCAGATTCAAATCTGATTATCAACTGTTTTTAGACTGCACTTCAGGGAACAGGCCACTGATTTGCAATTCCACTACTTTAAGCAAATAAGCTAGATGTTTTAACTGCTGAGAAACACAAAAAATCCCCTTGAAGACCAAAATGTAGAGAATCTATAGGCCTAAAGCTCCAAACTCAATGAGGAAAGGATCATGAAGGAATAGGCCTTGTTAGATTAGATGCTATTGAGCCTTTTCACTGTAAACCAATATTGAGACAACAAACAAAACATCTATAACAGCCCTGCACTGTCTCAACTCATTGAAGTTGGGTAACCTTTAAAACGAGGCACAGAACAGGGCTCCGGGCAGCCGAGCGGAAATGGAGGAAAACTCGCCTCCCTGCGGACCTGGCATCCTTTCACTCCCTCCTCTCTACATTTTCCTCCTCTGTCTCTGCTGCTAAAGCCACTTTCTACCACTCTAAATTCCAAGCATCTGCCTCTAACCCTAGGAAGCTCTTTGCCACCTTCTCCTCCCTCCTGAATCCCCCCCCCCCCTCCTCCCTCTCTGCAGATGACTTCGTCAACCATTTTGAAAAGAAGGTCGACGACATCCAATCCTCGTTTGCTAAGTCAAACGACACCGCTGGTTCTGCTCACACTGCCCTACCCTGTGCTCTGACCTCTTTCTCCCCTCTCTCTCCAGATGAAATCTCGCGTCTTGTGACGGCCGGCCGCCCAACAACCTGCCCGCTCGACCCTATCCCCTCCTCTCTTCTCCAGACCATTTCCGGAGACCTTCTCCCTTACCTCACCTCGCTCATCAACTTATCCCTGACCGCTGGCTACGTCCCTTCCGTCTTCAAGAGAGCGAGAGTTGCACCCCTTCTGAAAAAACCTACACTCAATCCCTCCGATGTCAACAACTACAGACCAGTATCCCTTCTTTCTTTTCTCTCCAAAACTCTTGAACGTGCCGTCCTTGGTCAGCTCTCCCGCTATCTCTCTCAGAATGACCTTCTTGATCCAAATCAGTCAGGTTTCAAGACTAGTCATTCAACTGAGACTGCTCTTCTCTGTATCACGGAGGCGCTCCGCACCGCTAAAGCTAACTCTCTCTCCTCTGCTCTCATCCTTCTAGACCTATCGGCTGCCTTCGATACTGTGAACCATCAGATCCTCCTCTCCACCCTCTCCGAGTTGGGCATCTCCGGCGCGGCCCACGCTTGGATTGCGTCCTACCTGACAGGTCGTTCCTACCAGGTGGCGTGGCGAGAATCTGTCTCCTCACCACGCCCTCTCACCACTGGTGTCCCCCAGGGCTCTGTTCTAGGCACTCTCCTATTCTCGCTATACACCAAGTCACTTGGCTCTGTCATAACCTCACATGGTCTCTCCTATCATTGCTATGCAGACGACACACAATTAATCTTCTCCTTTCCCCCTTCTGATGACCAGGTGGCGAATCGCATCTCTGCATGTCTGGCAGACATATCAGTGTGGATGACGGATCACCACCTCAAGCTGAACTTCGGCAAGACGGAGCTGCTCTTCCTCCCGGGGAAGGACTGCCCGTTCCATGATCTCGCCATCACGGTTGACAACTCCATTGTGTCCTCCTCCCAGAGCGCTAAGAACCTTGGCGTGATCCTGGACAACACCCTGTCGTTCTCAACTAACATCAAGGCGGTGGCCCGTTCCTGTAGGTTCATGCTCTACAACATCCGCAGAGTACGACCCTGCCTCACACAGGAAGCGGCGCAGGTCCTAATCCAGGCACTTGTCATCTCCCGTCTGGATTACTGCAACTCGCTGTTGGCTGGGCTCCCTGCCTGTGCCATCCTGTGCCATTAAACCCCTACAACTCATCCAGAACGCCGCAGCCCGTCTAGTGTTCAACCTTCCCAAGTTCTCTCACGTCACCCCGCTCCTCCGCTCTCTCCACTGGCTTCCAGTTGAAGCTCGCATCCGCTACAAGACCATGGTGCTTGCCTACGGAGCTGTGAGGGGAACGGCACCTCAGTACCTCCAGGCTCTGATCAGGCCCTACACCCAAATAAGGGCACTGCGTTCATCCACCTCTGGCCTGCTCGCCTCCCTACCACTGAGGAAGTACAGTTCCCGCTCAGCCCAGTCAAAACTGTTCGCTGCTCTGGCTCCCCAATGGTGGAACAAACTCCCTCACGACGCCAGGACAGCGGAGTCAATCTCCACCTTCCGGAGACACCTGAAACCCCACCTCTTTAAGGAATACCTAGGATAGGATAAAGTAATCCTTCTCACCCCCCCCCCCTTAAAATATTTAGATGCACTATTGTAAAGTGGCTGTTCCACTGGATGTCATAAGGTGAATGCACCAATTTGTAAGTCGCTCTGGATAAGAGCGTCTGCTAAATGACTTAAATGTATGTAAATGAGGCAACCGTTTCCTGGAGAACACGTTGTGTCATCACACCACTGATCAAATCAAATGTCATGGGATTAATAGATCATATTGTTTGTACTCCATGCCTACATTGTCACACAATTATCTGATTTACATATTTTTGAGCCAACTGTGCATTTTTTAGAAAAAATAATGCTATTTGCAAGTAAGTGAGAAATGCTAACTAACAAAACTAGAATTATGAAAGGTGCTGTAACAAAGTAAGCTTAACCTGGTAACTGATAACAAGTGTGACATTTTTGGCTGAATCTGTTGTGTTATAACTAGTGTTGTGACGATACCATGTGGAGAAAACAATCTGTGGCCTAGCATCCCGTTTCCCCCTGTACCCCAGCCCCTTGTTCACGTTTTCACTGAAATGCACACTTCTACTGATTACAACACATATTGAATTTAATGTCACACATTCAGTGTATAATATAATACTGCATAGACTGGCTGATTTGCTCCTATTTGCAAAGGCCTACCTGTGATTTGTCTGGAGGAAGGAATACAAATGCATAATGATCTGCATGTAACTATGTCAGTAAGGGGAAAACACTGCATAATGATCTGCATGTCACTGTGTCAGTAATGGGAAAACACTGCATAATGATCTGCATGTCACTGTGTCAGTAAGGGGAAAACACTGCATAATGATCTGCATGTCACTGTGTCAGTAAGGGGAAAACACTGCATAATTATCTGCATGTCACTGTGTCAGTAAGGGGGAAACACTGCATAATGATCTGCATGTCACTGTGTCAGTAAGGGGAAAACACTGCATAATGATCTGCATGTCACTGTGTCAGTAAGGGGAAAACACTGCATAATTATCTGCATGTCACTGTGTCAGTAAGGGGAAAACACTACATAATGATCTGCATGTCACTGTGTCAGTAAGGGGGAAACACTGCATTATTATCTGTTTGTTATTGTATCAGTAAGGGGAAAACACTGCATCATGATCTGCATGTAACTGTGTCAGTAAGGGGAAAACACTGCATAATGATCTGCATGTCACTGTGTCAGTAAGGGGAAAACACTGCAAAATGATCTGCATGTTATGGTGTCAGTAAGGGGAAAACACTGCATAATGATCTGCATGTCACTGTGTCAGTAAGGTGAAAACACTGCATAATTATCTGCATGTCACTCTCAGTAAGGGGAAAACACTGCATAATGATCTGCTTGTTATTGTGTCAGTAAGGGGAAAACACTACATAATGATCTGCATGTCACTGTGTCAGTAAGGGGAAAACACTGCATAATGATCTGCATGTCACTCTCAGTAAGGGGAAAACACTGCATAATGATCTGCTTGTTATTGTGTCAGTAAGGGGAAAACACTGCATAATGATCTGCTTATTATTGTGTCAGTAAGGGGAATACACTGCATAATGATCTGCATGTCACTGTGTCAGTAAGGGGAAAACACTGCATAATTATCTGCATGTCACTCTCAGTAAGGGGAAAACACTGCATAATGATCTGCAAGTCACTGTGTCAGTAAGGGGAAAACACTGCATAATGATCTGCTTGTTATTGTGTCAGTAAGGGGAAAACACTGCATAATGATCTGCTTGTTATTGTGTCAGTAAGGGGAAAACACTACATAATGATCTGCATGTCACTGTGTCAGTAAGGGGAAAACACTGCATAATGATCTGCTTTTCACTGTGTCAGTAAGGGGAAAACACTGCATAATGATCTGCATGTCACTGTGTCAGTAAGGGGAAAACACTCAATCGGTTAACACAGACACACACTCTCTCTCCCTTCCTCACAGTCTCCCTCGCTCTCATAAACACACACACACTCTCTCTCTCCCTTACTCTTGTAATTGTTTTATTTAACCTTTATTTTAACGAGGCAAGTCAGTTAAGAACAAATTCTTATTTACAATGACGGCCTACACGGCCAAACCCGAACGACGCTGGGCCAATTGTGCGGGACTCCAAATCACGTCCGGTTGTGATACAGCCTGGATTCGAAACAGGGTGTCTGTAGTGATGCCTCTAGCACTGAGATACAGTGCCATAGACCACTGCGCCACTTGGAGCCCAAACAAAACACACACCACTCTCTCCCTCTCCCAAACACACTGCTCCCAACTTTTAAAGCATTAGGCACCAAACAGAATTTAAGGAGCACCAGAAAGAAATAGATTGTTGATATAGTTTATTCTTACTAGGCCTATATGAATCCTACCTTTGAAGCACACCTCATGAGTAGCAGACCCTTTCCCTTTCTTCCTGTGCCAATCAAATTTGCTTAAACCTAGTCAAGTTACCAGGTTGTTAGCTAGCTAGGTAACATTACTGAACAACGTTGTTCGTTATCAAACCAATAATTAGAAACCCAGGATTAGTTAACAACAGCCCGCGACATGGTTTATTTAATAATTTAAAATGCGCGTGAATCCTGAAAGAAAGAAAAACTGGAAATATGGGTGATATTTTGTAACTGTTTAGGCTAGAAACAAGCCGTATTCGTTGCTGTAAAGCTGCAACCATGCCTGGGGCAAAGCGCTGCTCCATTCCCCTCTCTGACACTCAGAGGCTGCATGACAGTGAACTTGCAAAGACTACTCAGACTGGTCTGTGTGCTCTTGGTTAAAACATGCGATGAAATTATATAATGTGCCAAAATTTCTCGCTTAGCACACTGCTAACAACAGGAGACTCATCAGGGTCTGGGTCTGCATCCCCGCTCGCCATCACGGCGAGGAATAGATGTACATGGAGGGCGGACGGAGAGAAGCAGGTGACAGGGCTGGTAGGGGATGTGGATGGCTGATTACAGCTGCAACATGTGATATGTGCTTGAAAGTGAAGTGGATATCATTGGACTAGTAGTATCACATGAAACAGCACTACGGTATTCTAAATTTAGGTACCATAACGTTTTGGTGCAGTGATATTACCAAAGTACCGGTATACCGTACAACACTGGTTATAACTGTTTGATGTAACACCAACGGCATTTGGTGCACAGTCAGTCTCTTACCTCGTTGGATTGTTTTCCACTGTACGACATCTTCTTGATGGCCACCACCTCAGTGGTCCGCACATCTCGTGCCTGAAGAAAAATACAGTCAACATCCTGCCCTATATCTTAAACAGTTCTGAATGTAAGTCCAGCTCTGTTACTAAGCACAGAGTGGCGGGTCCGAGTACTCACAAAGTAGACTGCACCGAAGCTGCCATGTCCGATCTCTCGCAGGTCTGAGAACAGTTTCTCAGGGTCCTCCTTGAAGAAGAGCTCAGCAACATCGGGGTCTTTCAGGCTCCCCGCCCGACTAGTGTTGGGCATGCTGAGGGGGGGACGTGCCAGTGCCGCCACCGCCGCGGCCAGGGATTATCTGGATATGCGACAGCGACGTGACAGCCCCCACCGACGGTTCATCTGCAGGACAGTGGCCTCATACGTGTACACACCTGGGGGGATGGAGAGGACAGAGAGCGAGAATAGGACTTTTAATACTGATTAACTAATGCTGAAAAGCCTACATGGGGGACGGGGCAGCCCTAAACTCAGAATAAGCCTCCTTTCAAACCTTTTCCTGCACAGTCAGTATCGGGCCATGTAACCATGATAACTAAAGAGGCACTATTCTGAAAAAACAAAAAAACAAACACTGTCTCTAGCTAGGCTTCCATCCAATTGGCGACAGATTTTCATGTGAATATTCTAAAATCTGCATAAAGAAAATATATGCATTTTCCCAACAGTGATATCTCCATCAAACTGACTTATTGAGGATAAAAATCAGTGCGTGATGACATAGTGCACACAAAATGTACTTTTTTTGCTTATGTTTTCATCAACCCGAATAAAAATCTAATGTTGAATGTGTTTCCATCGCATTTTCAACTCTATCAATAGTTTTGTTACTCTGGTCTTGTCACTTGTGTTTAAACCAACAGCTCGCAGATACAGCGTGGTAGGCTAGTCTACATGAGATTATTGGGGATACAAGCAAGAATATTTATTAGTCAAACTGCAATCATGCATCGGTCCTCATGTCACCAGAATCAGACCCTCTATACTTATTGGAAAGGAGCATCAATATCATTGTGCACTTTCACGACCCTGTGAAGTTAATACAATTTTTCATCTGTAGCCTAATAAAAACTACGACTCGACACCATATCATCGCTCAACTCCAAGATTACTTTGATATGATGGTTAATATTGCCCTTAAAAAGGTGTTTCTGTAACAGCTCTCTTCTATCTCCTCCTCTGACGAAGAGATAGAACAAGGATCGGACCAAAATGCAGCGTGATGATGATTCATGATATTTTAATGAAGGAAAAACTATACAAACAGAAACTACAAAAATAACGAAATGAAATAACGAAAACCGAAACAGCCCTATCTGGTGCAAACACAAAGACAGGAACAATCACCCACCAAACTCTCACAGAATATGGCTGCCTAAATATGGTTCCCAATCAGAGACAACGATAATCACCTGACTGATTGAGAACCGCCTCAGGCAGCCATAGACTACGTAGACACCCCACAAAACCCCAAGACAAAAACACACCACAATAACCCATGTCACACCCTGGCCTGACCAAATAAATAAAGAAAACACAAAATACTAAGACCAAGGCGTGACAGTTTCCACCATCATCTCTCACATAATATATTTTACAGACACAAAAAGATTCCATCATGTCAAACAAACAAATTGTCTACATTTAAAAAATTGTACCGAAACCTCCTGTTCCCATCACAGCTGTCATAAAAATTATATGTATGTATGTATATATATATATATATATATGGTATGACTTTACTCGCATAAAAACTGTATATGGAAACACGGTTCATGTCATTATTATTTTTGCATGAGGGAGAGGAAGTGCAAAGGAGACTAGAGGTCGACCGATTAATCGGAATGACCGATTAATTGGGGCCGATTTCAAGTTTTCATAACAATTGGAAATCTGTATTTTTGGACACCAATTTGGCCTATTTTTTAATATATTTTTTTTACACCGTATTTAATCTTTATTTAACTAGGCAAGTCAGTTAAGAACACATTCTTATTTTCAATGGTGGCCTAGGAACAGTGGGTTAACTGCCTGTTCAGGGGCAGAACGACAGATTTTTGTCAGCTCAGGGGATTCAATCTTGCAACCTTCCGGTCAGTCCAACGCTCTAACCACTAGGCTACCCTGCCGCCCCTGTATTATATTAAGTTAAAATAAGTGTTCATTCAGTAGTTGTAATTGTCATTATTACAAATAAAAAAAAATGTTTTAAATTGGCCAATTAATCAGCATCGGCTTTTTTTGGTCCTCCAATAATCGGTATCGGCATTGAAAAATCATAATAGGTCGACCTCTAAAGGAGACACCCTCGAGTGGCAGAGTTGTGTGCAGTCTTCGGTCTCAAAGGTTTCCTCAGGTGTAAAAATTCAGTTGTGTCATCATCGGTTTGAGAGAGAAATAACACCAGTGCTGTGCCTTCAACTTTTTTGGCTCAGTCCAGTGTTCTCTCCCTCGGATATGACGCACGCCATGGGATGCTTTAGGCAGACGATGAGAAAGAAACTAGTGTGCCTGCCATGTCCAGCCCATTACTGTAGGATCATGGCCCTCTGAGCATCCCTGGCTGCCACAGGAGAGCCTAATAATAGGAGCGAGGGATGGGCACACTGGCCAGTGACGTCAGGCTGAGCTCTGGAGAGTGGCCAGTTATAGCTCTCGGTCCATTCCGGCAAACGAAGTAGGAAGAGACCACAGTCTCCTGTTTCCATAGAAACAGCAACTACTGTAAGAAAGCCAGTGGGCTGTGTCCTGGCTGATAGACAGAGGTATGCAGACAGACAGATGTAAGGGGGAAACAAAGAAAATAGTCCTGCAGCTGATAACCTCACACAAAGAAAACCCAACATTACAACACAGTAGGTGACTAAGGAATGGATGATATGAGCTATGCACCATACCATCCATAACATAAAACTGGCTAGTTGATAGACCTGTATGGTCAAGACAGACATTTCCTCAGTCAATTGATTCAAATATATATTTAGGGGGTATTTTCCATCCTCAAAAAAAAAACTGTTTTTACTAGGCCTATTCCAACATTGCCAGAGGAAGACCAACAAGTGTGGTAGTAACATGTTGCTCCTATGGTTCATAGCTGCCTGTGTAACATAGCCACTCCTCGACAATACCAGAAAATTGACTAGGCTACAGTGCCAATTTGTTTTTGTAATTCAAAAACATTTCTGGCAGTAACACAATATGTCACTGTCTGTATGCCTCAATAAACATGTAACTTATCTCTGGCTCTTAAACATGATGTAATTGTTGATAGCTAACTAGTTATCTGAGGAAGGTTGACTGTGCCCAGCCAGCTCAGATGATCAGCTGCACACAGACGACATACTGAGCAACACTCTCCCTCTGACGCCAGAGTCACAAGACTGTTCCTTTCCTTCTCGGCCTGGGAGGAACAGCACAGCCGGACTCTCAGTCCCTCAGGCACAGCAGGCAGACATCCTTTGTCCCACTGGACGACTCACTCACTACCCTGTTGTACAGATACAGCCACAGCCCTGAAATAAAGTCTCATTAACAGCATGGGACTGTGGCTTTATTGCCATTGTTGTTTACTACATTGTTGTTCATGAATGAGCCTTGTTGTTGTAGCCTATCTCTCATGATGATGACGTTTTGAACAGCAGGGTGCATGTGAGAGCAGTGACAGCGATGGTAACTGATACATTTAATGAAACACTTTGACATGCCACACAGACAGACAGACAGACAGACACAGAGAGAGACAGAGACAGAGGGAGAAAGAGAGAGACTGCAAGAATACAATCGGAGGGGACAACAAAGCTGGAGGGATGGAATTCCCTCTGCATGCTGTCACTGCACTGCATTTCTCAGCATTTCCTGTTCGCTCAGCTATAGGCCCTGCTGGGAATTGTTTCAGGCAGTAAGACTATTCTATCGTAGCTTATACAGCCCTAGCAATGGTGTTGCTTTGGAGCTCTTAGAGGGGAAAACTATTGTATTATATGTGTAAGTGTAATGTGGTCTGTGATGGGCTAATCAATCATCTCATGTATTCACAATGCAAGGCTGTAGATACAAACATGGCCATCCTTATTGCCTATCCCTGGGACCTATTTGTGTCTCTCTCTGGAGTATCCAGGACACTGTTTTTGAAGTGAATTGAAATGCAATTCATGAATTGATAAATCCTCAGTAGAAAACAATTAGCAATATTCAATTAACTTCCTGATTTGAAAACTGAATTGATCCAACCCCTTTGTTTTCATGATTATATAAGAGCCCCATAAACAAATGAAATGAGTATGAACACATAGCAAACTCATTTCAGTTCACACGGTGAAGTGGCACCCACTTAATTGACCAAACCCCCCCCCCCAACACACACACAAACTGAACCAGGGAAATAACTATTATTAATCAATATGCAAGGAGGACATCATATTTAATGTGCCTTCCAGCATTCATGGAGCCTTTAGGCCAACGTTAACGGATTGGGGCATATTAATGTCACAGCTAACAAATCCAATCAGAGGGGTCCAAACTAGGGTAATAGCAGCTAGATGGCAATGCAAACTGTTGCCAAGTGCTGTCTCATTATTTAAAATAATAATAGCCAGGCTTGTGCACTTGTAGGTTTATTAAAATGCATTTAGTAGTGTTCTGTTCTTATTAATGATGTGTACCTATTGCACAAGGACTGGAACACCCAGCATTTGTAAACCAATTTTATGTGGATCAAAGAAACAGATGACATAAAACACACTATTGTTTACCTTCTGATCTTTGCAATAGATGCAACATATACCTAATATGTACCCTAGTTAATGTGACAGTATAGTAGCAAGATTGTAAATGGACGAATGGCGTTCAAGGCAAACTCATCATTGAGAAACGTCCCTAGACTCCCATTTGCTTGCTCACTGGCAAGCTGCCCAGCAAATGCTAGTAGTGGCATAGCTAACACATACCTAGCTAGCTATAGCCAGGACATTGCTCGAAGTTCTGTCAGAACTCTCCAAAACATTTAACATTACTACGAGACAATGCTGCCAACTTTAGTAGCAAGCTATGTAATTGCTTTACTAATGTCAACAAACTGGAAAGTTACCCGTAGCTAGTTACCTACACCCCATTCGAGTAGTTCGGTCGATGCAGCAAAGAAAACGTGAAGCAGCTAACTAGTACTACTGTTAGCTAACGATGTTACTAGTAACGTTAGCTAGCCATAGAAGCCAACTTAGTTTCTTACGTGGTGTGCAAGCAATACATGGTGATATGACAAGTGTTGTAGGTATACGTGTATTTTAGGGCTACGTTGCAAGTACTGTTTACCACCGTATCATTCACATTTTAACCCGTTAAAAATGTGAGGCTAGCTATCATTAGCTGCTGCTAGCCAGTTTAAACTCACCCTTCCGACGGGCCTGGCTGGTTTGAGCCGAGCAGAGAATGTCGTGTGGTTGAACCAATTGTGGACAGGAAGAGTACTGGACGTGTGTTTTTTACTCTATTATATTTTCCTTACACTGATTTCTGATGTTTTTCAAAGTTGTCAACCGATTTGTTGATTTAGATTGGCTGTGTAGAGTTGGCAAAAAATCTCCACCCTTGCCTTGGACTAACGGGGGCCCAGATTGTCGAATCCCGTACTACAGGCAGATCCCAAAGATGGCGGCCGTGCTTTCCACCGCCTCCCTCCGTGACAAATACGGTGGGGAAAAATGTGAGGGAAGCTCAAGGAGCACCACGAAAACAACTACACTGAAAGCGACCGCACCCTTGATATCGTCGGAAAATTGGAGAGGCCTTTTCTTTGAATGAGAGTAGGAATATGTTCAATATTTCACAGTGTTTATGCTGGGATTCTCTCCCGTCCTCCTTCAATTCAATCTGTTTCTGGAACGCCAGTTCCGCCCTATCGCTGTAAACTCCCTCTGACCCATTCATAATTATACCGTCATTGCTCTGACCCAATACTCTGACCTAAACGCATGGAACAGCTACCAAAACCCCTATGAGAGGTGACAATGCAGTTACTGGTCTGCAGACTAAATAGTTTCTCTAATTACTATGGACAAAATAAAATGGCATGCCCATATAGCATAACAAGTTCTTGAAGCTATGGACATTGTTTTTACAACTTTTCCCCAGCATTACTTAGCATGATGTAGCTCTTTTACATTTTTATTTAACAATATTATTTCATCTTTATTTAACAAATTCTTATTTACAATGACGGCCTACCAAAAGGCAAAAGACTTCATGCAGGGACGGGGGCTGGGATTAAAAATAAAAATGACAAGAGAGACTGCCTTTTGGTAGGCCGTCATTGTAAATAAGAATGTGTTCTTAAATGACTTGCCTAGAGAAACCACAACACAACATAAAGAGACCTAAGACAACAACATATTATAGCTCTTGAGAACCCAAGCAGACCAAAGGTGGTTTACAGCCGGTCCCAAATGTGATGCAGTTGGAGTCATGTTAAGGGAAAGGCATTTCCATGAACATCACTGAAGTTGGGTTCAATTAGTGCAATTTAGTTTCAGACAGATACATTATTGGAATATCTAACAAATTATGCCGATGGTCATAACTAGGCTATTACAGATTGACCAATTGTGAGTCCTACTATTCTATTTCGACAGCCCAAAGAAAAGGAAAACAGACAATGTATTGTATCAGTGATATTAGTAGGCCTAATATGAAGTGCAATGAGAGACTGGTCAGGGACCATATCACCTCCACCCTACCTGACACCCTAGACCCACTCCAATTTCCTTACCTCCCCAATAGGTCCACAGATGACGCCATTGCAGTTACACTGCACACTGCCCTAACCCATCTGGACAAGAGGAATACCTATGTAAGAATGCTGTTCATCGATTACAGCTCAGCATTTAACACAATAGTACCCTCAAAACTGGTCATTAAGCTCGAGACCCTTGGTCAGGACACCCTATGCAACTGGGTCCTGGACTTTCTGACGGGCCACCCCCAGGTAAGACTTTTTCTTGGTTTGCTGCTCTTGAAGGATTTTTTTTTCATGTGTAGCGCATGAAGTGAAGTCAATGTCTGTAACATTTTACAAGAAAACACCCTAATGGAATATTAGGGACTTGTGTAATAACACTGTAATCACACTAGTTATAACATAGCAAATTAGAATGAATTACATTACAGGCTAATCCAGTTGATCCTACATTAAGAAAACCTTTGACTAATTCATGATTATACGGAATGTGAAACAGTAACAAAAAGCTGGTGACAACATTCTCTTCTAAACTACAGTGAACTAATCAGTGCTCCAAATAAGCAGTTTATACTCTTGTTTGGCTCCCATCCAAATGGCCAGCCCTACCAATAAGGCTGCAGCCTCTCTTTATCCAAATGGCCAGCCCTACCAATAAGGCTGCAGCCTCTCTTTATCCAAATGAACAGGAAGCCTTTCAGGCCATGTCATGAATGGGAGATACAAAAGTGATGTACTGCAAGTAAAAATTCTGATGCCAAAGAAAAAAAGGTGATCATGAAGAATACAATGCTGTATATGAAAGGTGCATCCAGATTAAGATAAAGAGGATTTTAAAAGATACTCCTATTAAATGTACCCTTTTACAAGAGGACACAATTTAGAAAGAGGCTGGATGATAGGGCGCTAGATGTAGCCTATCCCAAAGCTGTTCAAGTGTTTGCTAAGAAGAAGAAAACTGTGAGCTCAGTAGTGCTATACTGCCTAGAACTTCCTTCATCCTATCTCTGCCTCTAGGCATTTCCTGAGATAGGTCTGAGTGTGCTGCCTCTGCCCTATTTAAGGGCTTTATTGGCATGGGAAACATATGTTAACATTTCCAAAGCAAGTGAGTAAATAATAAATTAAAGTGAAATAAACAATAACAATTACAAGTAAATATTACACAGTTCAAACTTCATATTATGTCTATATGCAGTGTTGTAACGATGTGCAAATAGTTAAAGGGGAAAATAAATAAACATAAATATGGGTTGTATTTACAATAGTGTTTGTTCACTTCACTGGTTGCCCTTTTATTGTGGCAACAAGTCACATGTCTTGCTGCTGTGATTGTACACTGTGGTATTTCACCCAGTAGATATGGGAGTTTATCAAAATTGGGTTTGTTTTCGAATTCTTTGTGGATCTGTGTAATCTGTGGGAAATATGTGTCTCTAATATGGTCATACATTTGGCAGGAGGTAAGGAAGTGCAGCTCAATTTCCACCTCATTTTGTGGACAGTGTGCACATAGCCTGTCTTCTCTTGAGAGCCCTTTCTGCCTACGGCGGCCTTTCTCAATAGCAAGTGAACTACGTCATCAAAGTTGGCATGCCGTCACACGAGCGCGGCGAAAATGGTGTCTGGTGGAGAACAACAACAGGGCCGCATAAACGTAGCAAGCATCGGAGGAAATGAGAAATCAAACGGGAGAACAAGGGTACGTTTGTGACGGAGGAATGTGTCCCTTTCTGTCGCTGGTTGTAGCCATGGACGTGCTGCTGCTGTGCTGCCGAACACGTGCTTCAAATTCTGTTTCGAACTGTTAGCTGTGACAAATTCATGTCATCAGATGTGGGAACTCCATACTTTCAGTGGTCGATTTTAGCATGTACAGCTTGGTGGGGCAAACACAAAAACACGTTTTGGGGATACATGACAGCAAAGGCACAACACTAAATAATACATTAATTGTACATCTATCCCTCCAGTGATCATGCTAAATTGTAATTATTTATCCTCTATGGCCTATTTATTGCCTACCTCCATACTCTTCTACATTTGCACACACTGTACAGTTTTTTTCTATTGTGTTTTTGACCGTACGTTTGTTTCTGTGTAACTCTGTGTTGTTGTTTTTGTCGCACTGCTTTATCTTGGCCAGGTCACAGTTGTAAATGAGAACTTGTTCTCAACTGGCCTACCTGGTTAAATAAAGGTGAAATAATGACAATAATAATTGCGCTATGACGGTGACAAACGGTGTCCACATACTGTTAGGGCGTACTGTCCCAACATCTTACCACTGCCGCACCAGGCTAACAACAGAGCCTTGTCTGGCAGCAAAACAGTTCATTTAGCCGAATTTACTTCCTTTAAAAAAACAGCTGAAATGGCTGACTTGCTTAACCCTTGTTGTGTTCCGGTCTGTGGGACCCATTTTCAATGTTTACTAAAATTGGATAAGAAAAATGATACAATAAATAATGTTTTCAATCTGAGATTCGTTGGCCTTTGGTCATTTTCTGCAAAGAACATGTAAAATGTGCTGTGCACTCCCTACTAATGTATATTACATATGTGGACCTGAGGGTAATAAAAGTGGGTGAAAAACAGTAAGTAAGGTTTGCTATGTGCCTTCACTCTGTCTTCTTCCTCCCTGGGCCTGCTGTTTCAACATATCACCAATTGCCTGTCTCCTGCTTTTCTCACACACTTTACCCTTTGTAGTGTGTGAAACTACACAATGTCTTGTGGGAACCTGCACAATGTTATTACAGTACATTATTTTGATACATTGTACACAATTCTGTATTTTCCCACACTCTATACCAGCCAGGTGCAAATTGTGGGAGTAACACAACAAATATATAGCTTTGCATGTGTGGCTCCTTACCACAATCAATCAGTATGGCAAAAGTAATCTCTCCTCAGAGGGCCTAACAAATCATTTTTGCAGAGAGAGCTGGTGTGAGCTAGTGTGGAAGGAGCATCTTCCACTTTGGAAGATGAAGAATTTTCTGAATATGAGGATCATGTCTCTGTCAATTCGGAGTCTGACAGTGAGTTGGAAGAAGAGGATGAGATTGACCCTCAGTCAGCCCGTCAGCAGCCAGCCTAGGACCAACCCGTTGGCAACCAGCTCATCAACAGCCTGCAGGAGAAGAAATGTGGACATCAAAGAATTCTGAAATTAAATGGTCTTCTTGCCCAAGGAATGAGCCACCCCGCATGGCTGCCAATGTGATAAGGATGCAACCAGGGCAGATGAGGATGGCAGTTCCTCATGTCTTCTTTTGAACTGTTCATCCCAGACACCATCCAGAAAATCATTCTGGACTTCACTAATTTGGAGGGAAGGTGTGATTTTGGAGAGGGAGATGGACCAAACTCATTTACATGCATACTTTGGAGTTCTTATCCTTGCTGGTGTTCAGATCCAATGGGGAATCAACAGAATCCCTGTGGGATGAAGAAACTGGCAGATAACTTTTCTGTCCAACAATGTCTCTGGAAAATTTCCACATTATTTCCAGGATTATCTGCTTTGATAACTGAGACACCAGACCAGCTTGGCTGCAGAGAGACAAGCTAGCTGCAATCTGGTCAGTGTGGGACAGACAAGTGAGTGGTCCGCCTTCCCCTGTTTTACAACCCTGGTGTAACGGTTCTCCTCGTCATCTGAGGAAGAGTGGTCAAGATCGGACCAATGCGCAGCGTGGTATGTGTCCATGTTAATATTTAATAAATCAACTGAACACTGAATAACAAAACAACAGAGAGTACACAAAACACTAAAGAGGAAATAACTACCCACAACTCAAGTGGGAAAAACAGGCTGCCTAAGTATGGTTCTCAATCAGAGACAACGATTCCCATCTGCCTCTGATTGGGAACCATACCAGGCCAAATACATAGAAATGGAAAACATAGAACACAAAACATAGAATGTCCACCCCAACTCACGCCCTGACCAAACTAAAACAGAGACCTAAAAAAGGAACTAAGGTCAGGACGTGACACCTGGGCCCAACGTTACTGTTGATGAACAGCTTATGCCATTTAGGGGCTGCTGCCCCTTCAGGCAGTACATACCGTCTAAACCCGCAAAATATGGAATCATGATCTGGGCTGCTGTGATGCTGCTTCATCATATGGGTGGAACTTGCAAGTGTATACAGAGAAGCCATATAGAGGAGGCCCTGAGAAAAACCAAGGGATGTGGGTTGTCCTGGACTTGACACAGGGACTCTGAGGCCACAACATCACATGGGATCATTTTTTTACTTCGCACAAGCTGGGACAGCAGCTCCTCAAGAGGAAGCTGATGATAGGAACAGTATGAAAAACCAAGCCAGAGCTCCCATCTTAGCTGTTGAATACACGTAACAGGCCTATCAATTCCTCTAAGTTTGTGTTCACGGCCGACACATCCCTATTGTTCTACGTGCCAAAGAAAGGCAAAAATGTGGTACTCATGAGTACGCTGCATAGGGATGGGAGAATCTGTGGCCAGGAACATCAAAAACCAGAAATCATAATGGATTACAATGCCACAAAAGGAGGAGTGGACAATTTAGACAAGTTGGTGACTATTCTACTGTCACACTGTACGCTACTGGTGGAGAAGTCAGGTGCAGGAGAGCAGAGAGTTGTGAACAGGAGCACACTTTATTATTTATTTATTGCAGAGGCAATAAAACAGACAGACGCCACAGCGTCAAAACCTGCATCCAAAGGTAAAAGTGCTATGCGCGAAACTGTCACAAAAATTTAGCAAATAATAAATGTTGTACAATAAACATCCCTCGTGAAAAGCCACGGAATAACGGGGAAAAACCCAGTGTAAAGGTTTTCTTCTGGTGAAAGAGAGGCGGACCAAAATGCAGCGTGGTGGTTATTCATGTTTTTAATAAAGACGACTATACATGAACAGACTATACAAAACAAGAAAAGTGAAAACCTAAACAGTCCTATCTGGTGCAAACACAGAGACAGGAACAATCACCCACAAAACCCAACACAAAACAGGCTACCTAAATATGGTTCCCAATCAGAGACAATGACTAACACCTGCCTCTGATTGAGAACCATATCAGGCCAAACATAGAAATAGACAAACCAGACACACAACATAGAATGCCCACCCAGCTCACGTCCTGACCAACACTAAAACAAGGAAAACACATACGAACGATGGACAGAACGTGACACCCAGCCTGGCGCGTACACACAAACATGTAGCAAAAATAATTTCACACAAAGACATGGAGGGGAACAGAGGAATAAATACATGCAGTGTGATTAGGGAATGAAAACCAGGTGTGCCGGGAACAAGACAAAACAAATGGAACAATGGAAAAATGGAGCGGCAATGGCTAGAAAGCCGGTGACGTCGACCGCCGAACGCCGCCCGAACAAGGAGAGGAGCCGACTTCGGCGGAAGTCGTGACATCTACAATGTAGAAAATAGTAAAAAATAAAGAAAAAACATTGAATGATGAGTAGGTGTGTCCAAACTTTTGACTGGTACTGTGTATATATATATATATATATTACATTGTTTGCAAACTGATATTTGACATGTATTAATGACAAAATAACAACGAGCCCCCCCTGCCCTGAATGACGGGTCGGCACTGCATACTCACTGCATACTTACTCAAATCCAGGCTGCATCACATCCGGCTGTGATTGGGAGTACCATAGGGCGGCGCACAATTGGCCCAGATTTGTCTGGGTTTTGCCGGATATGCTACAGCCTGGATTCAAACCAGGGACTGTAGGTGACACCTCTTGCACTGAGATGCAGTGGCTTAGACCGCTATGCCACTTGGGAGCAACAGCAATGAGCAAACAGTGGTTGTATTTGATGAATGCTTATTGAAAATGTATAGATTTCAGCAAACAATGAAAGGCACGCAACTACAGAGGACGAACATGGGTACATGGTAGGCGTTTCATAATTTACATTTTTGAAGTATTGACCTTGGGCAAGTCCATGTAGTAGGAGCTAGATTCCAAAAAAAGCCTTTGGTGGATCATCAGAAACCTCCTTCACCATGGAGAGGCGTTTAGTCCATTACCCTTACATCAACTGTAATTGTCTATCTGCTAGTGCACATGTTGGTAGCCATGCCCTTTCATTTGTTTCCATCCTGATCTGTCATTCACCTTTGAATGAAGTCATCTCCAACAGTCGATGACGTCGATGACTGCTCTTACCAAAAAACAGAAGAAAGAGGCGAGAAAGCTGGACAAACGACACAAAGCCATCCAGCTACGGCAAAATAAGAAGGACCTGGTAAGATGCATTTGACACAATGTCACTTTGGAACCACAGCGGTATAAATCAGGCAAGTTAAAAGTAGAGTCAGCTTTATGACATTGCAACGATCAGCACTGCACATATTGAGATCACGACACGATGCAAGACTTTGCAGTCACAAAGAGTATATGCTACAATGTGGTAGATATGGGACCATAACAGAGGAGAAGTTCAGCATCAATACACTCTAGTTGTTGTGGAAATCAGCACAATATTGCTATTACTTCGTACATTGCTGAGTCTACCTTAAATGCTAAGTGTCTGTCCTGTCCAGGTCCTGGCAGAGAAATGTCATCTGGGCAGCAGGAATGGTCTCCCACCTGGTGGCTGTGTTGGCCCTCCATGCAGGTGTAGATGCTGAGGCTGTGACCAGGCTGCTGTGGTGTGAGGAGGCTGGCTGGCTGGTGAGTGAGGAGAACAGTGTGTATGAGGTCAGTGACAGGTTTAGCCTGGTCATGGCCCGCTTCAAACAGAGGTTCACCTTCCTCCACCCAGACCCAGGTAGCTCACCGACTTGGCTACAACATTGTGTTTATGTTGTCGAAACTAAAGTTATATAGATACTGACTATAGTTTACGTAAATGAAAGTGTAATCCATGTCTGGATGTACTCAACAAGTATAAGGGGCATTCTGAGTCATTCATTTACATTTGACATTTTATTCATTTAGGGGACGCTCTTATACAGAGCGACTTAAGGCATCCGCATTCTTCCCATCCGAAACAATTTAGAAGTATTTGTGCATATATTATGATGACGTTTATGTTAGTTTTGGAATTGGGGGGTGGTGCATTTTCTGGGGGCAAGCTGAAGTTCGGAGCCGAAGTCTACGCTCCTTCGTTGGTGATTGGTCAACAGTAGAGATTCTTCTATAACGAGAGACAACTCACTTAGATGTACATTTTTTTCATTGAGAAATACTACACCAAACATCTTAGTTAGATGCTAAATTAGATCTCTGCAAAAACATAATTTAATGATAGATTTTTTTGAGATATCTTAGATCAATTCTGACTATTTTGAGGAAGTGTACACTTGCTATGCTGTCTCAAAATGGACAAACAGTACTATTGTCGTTATATTTACATTTTTTAAGCAGAGGTTTTCTAAGGGAGTATGCAAGCGCACTCATTCGGTTCGGCTAGCCGGGTTTGGCTAGGCACCAGCCGAACTGAAGCTTGACTCCTTTTGTCACGCCTTGGTCATTGTATTTTGGTTATATATTTGATCAGGCCAGGGTGTGACATGGGTTTATGTTATAGTGTATGTTCGTATTGGGGTTTGTAGTATTTGGGATCGCGGCTGATTAGGGGTGTTGTATAGGCTTGGCTGCCTGAGGCGGTTCTCAATCAGAGTCAGGTGATTCTCGTTGTCTCTGATTGGGAACCGTATTTAGGTAGCCTGGGTTTCGCTGTGTATTTCGTGGGTGATTGTTCCTGTCTCTGTGTAGTGTTCACCAGATAGGCTGTAATAGGTTTCTCGTTCCGTTTGTTGTTTTTGTATGTGTTATAGTTATTTAGTTATTTCATGTTACGCTCTTCATTCATTAAAGTCATGGGTAACTACCACGCTGCATTTCGGTCCGACTCTCTTTTGACAAACGAAGAACGCCGTTACACCTTTACAGGAGCAATTAGGGTTAAGTGCCTTGCTCAAGGGCACATCGAAAGATATTTCACCTAGTCTACTCGGGGATTCGAAACAGCTACCTTTCGGTTGCTGGCCTAACACTCTTAACCACTAGGCTACCTGCCTTCATTCGATGCTGACGCTAGTTCTAATAACATAATCTCTGACTCTATTCTCTCCCTTCTCTCTCTAGTTGACGCACTCTCTACTGGATGTGGTGAAGGTAGCAGATAGTCTGGTGTTTGTGCTGGACTCTACAGAAGGCTGGGACAGTTATGGAGACTACTGCCTCAGACTCTTTGAACAGGGGCTACCAGCCCATTGTAAGCTTCCATTCAAGCTATCCAAAAAAGATGCTCACAGTGCGCTTGATTTTTTTCAACTTGTTCTCTCCCCTTGCATATTAGATAAATGTTTAGCAGATGACATACTGTAGATATTATACTGATTCCTTTACTCCAAATCTCAACTACCCCATCGATTTTTTTTCTCTGCATCCATTGTCATCTCTATCCTATATAACCCCCATTTCTCTCTCCCCCAGCTCTGTTGTGTCAGGGTGTTTCAGACCTGGCAGTGAAGAAGTTTGGGGACTCACGGCGGGCGCTAGCCAAGATATCCAAAATCCGCTTCCCTGAGGCGCACCTCTTCCCTCTGGACTCAGACCAGGACGCCACACTGACTTCAGACACCTGGGAGCACAGAGGCAGAGGAGGTTGGGCTTCTGCTCCCGTTGGCCTCGCCTCCTGGGCCAGCAGGCCCTACACCCCCAACAGCTCTGAGAAAGGGAGAGGGGAAGCCCCCACGGGCCTGGAGACCCTGCGTGTGTCTGGGTATGTCCGAGGCTGCCCTCTGCAGGTGGACAGGCTGGTGCACATCTCTGGGTTTGGAGTCTTCCAGCTCAGTCACATCGAATCGCCCATAGACCAACTTCCCCTCAACTATGACCGCCCGTCCTGCCAAGCCTGGGAAGGAAGGAGACGTAGGCATTCAGGTGGGTCAGTTTCTCCCTCTCTCTCTCTCTTAGGGCTCAGTTCCCCCGGGAGGGGAGAGAAATGGTAGGATTGGAGGGAACGTATTTAAGTTCACACAGGACAAAAGATAGGATAGACTGACCCTAGCTCCCTGGCACATACAGGTGAAGTCGGAAGTTTACATACACCCAGGTTGGAGTCATTAAAACTAGATTTTCAACCACTTCACAAATTTCTTGTTAACAAACTATAGTTCTGGCAAGTAGGTTAGGATATCTATTTTGTGCATGACACAAGTCATTTTTCCAACAATTGTTTACAGACAGATTATTTAACTTATAACTTCACTGTATCACAATTCCAATGGGTCAGAAGTTTACATACACTTAGTTGACTGTGCCTTTAAACAGCTTGGAAAATTCCAATAAAGGATGTCATGGCTTTAGAATCTTCTGATAGGTTCATTGACATCATTTGAGTCAATTGGAGGCCTACCTTCAAACTCAGTGCCTCTTTGCTTGACATCATGGGAAAATCAAAAGAAATCAGCCAAGACCTCAGAAAACAAATTTTAGACCTCCACAAATCTGGTTCATCCTTGGGAGCAATTTCCAAACGCCTGAAGGTACCACGTTCATCTGTACAAACAATAGTACGCCAGTATAACCACCATGGGACCACGCAGCCATCATACCGCTCAGGAAGGAGACTTGTTCTGTCTCTTGGAGATGAACGTACTTTGGTGAGAAAAGTGCAAATCAATCCCAGAACAACAGCAAAGGACCTTGTGAAGATGCTGGAGGAAACAGGTACAAAGTATCTATATCTACAGTAAAATTAGTCCTATATCGGCATAAGCTGAAAGGCCGCTCAGCAAGGAAGAAGCCACTGCTCCAAAACCGCCATAAAAAAAGCTAGACTACGGTTTGAAAATACACACGGGGACAAAGATCGTACTTTTTGAAGAAATGTCCTCTGATCTGATGAAACAAAAATAAAACTGTTTGGCCATAATGACCATCGTTATTTTGGAGGAAAACAGGGGAGGCTTGCAAGCCAAAGAACACCATCCCAACCGTGAAGCACGGGGGTGGCAGCATCATGTTGTGGGGGTACTTTGCTGCAGGAGTGACCGGTTCACTTCACAAAATAGATGGCATCATGAGGGAGGAAAATTATGTGGATATATTGAAGCAACATCTCAAGACATCAATCGGGAAGTTAACCTGTTACTCCTACCCCCTACTTTTTTGAACATTCTGTTAAAAATCGCGCAACATTTCAGCGCCCTGCTACTCATGCCAGGAATATAGTATATGCATATGATTAGTATGTGTGGATAGAAAACACTCAGACGTTTATAAAACTGGTTAAATCACGGCTGTGACTATAACAGAACGTGCGTTTCATCGAAAAGTGCAGGACAATCTGATCACTGAAAACGGGAAAATATATCCATGCGCCATTTCAACCCATTGTTAAACGTGATCCACATTAAATGGGGCCGAGGTTGCAATACCTACAGCTTCCACACGATGTCAACAGTCTTGTCATTTGCCTACGATTTGTTTCTTGGTCAAACACACACAAGGCAGCGCAGTTCTTCCGGTCTCCGACCGGATATTTTGGTTGAGATTTACCCGGACATTATTTCCAGACGTACAGCTATAGAATATACATCGCCTCGTGATCAATTTGATCACTTATTAACGTTTACTAATACCTAAAGTTGCATTACAAAAGTATTTCGAAGTGTTTTGTGAAAGTTTATCGACGACTTATTTAATTTTTAAAAATGACGTTACGTTATAAAACACTATTTTTTTAGTTGATCACACAGTCTTCATAGATCAATATCTAGGCTATATATGGACCGATTTAATCGGAAAAAAGACCCAATAGTGATGTGTATGGGACATCTAGGAGTGCCAACAAAGAAGATGGTCAAAGGTAATGAATGTTTTATATTTTATTTGTGCGTTTTGTGTAGCGCCGACTATGCTAATTATTTTGTTTACGTCCCCTGCGGGTCTTTTGGGGTGTTACATGCTATCAGATAATAGCTTCTCATGCTTTCGCCGAAAAGCATTTTAAAAATCTGACTTGTTGCCTGGATTCACAACGAGTGTAGCTTTAATTCAGTACCCTGCATGTGTATTTTAATGAACGTTTGAGTTTTAACGAGTGCTATTAGCATTTAGCGTAGCGCATTTGCATTTCCAGATGTCTAGATGGGACGCCTGCGTGTCAGGTAGGAGCAAGAGGTTAAAGCTTGGTCGCAAATGGGTCTTCCAAATGGACAATGACCCCAAGCATACTTCCAAAGTTGTGGCAAAATGGCTTAAGGATAACAAAGGACAAAGCCCTGACCTCAATCCTATAGAGAATTTGTGGGAAACTCAAAAAGTGTACGAGCAAGGAGTCCTACAAATCTGACTCCGTTACACCAGCTCTGTCAGGAGGAATGGGCCAAAATTCACCCAACTTATTGTGGGAAGCTTGTGAAAGGCTGTCAAGTTTGTCATTAGGAGTAGACCAAGATGCAGCGTCGTATGTTTCCATCCTTTATTTTGGAATAGAAAACTTCAAAACATCAAAGCGAACAACGGAACCGTGAAGCTATAATAATGCTCACAGGCAACTATACATAGACAAGATCCCACCAAGCACAATGGGGAAATGGCTACCTAAATATAATCCCCAATCAGAGACAACGATAAACAGCTGCCTCTGATTGGGAACCATACGAGGCCAACATAGATATACAATTCCCCTAGATAACCCAACCTTAATCACACCCGACCTAACCAACATAGAGAATAAACAGCTCTTTATGGTCAGAGCGTGACAGTACCCCCCCCCCCTCCTCCTCCCCCAAAGGTGCGGACTCCGACCGCAAAACCTGACTCAATAGGGGAGGGCCCGGGTGGGCATCTACCGTCGGGGGCAGCTCCGGTGTGGGCCAAAGTCCCCACTCCGCTCGTGAATACGTCATTGGAGGAAATGGACCGTAGATCGTCGCCGGGGACTCTGGACCGTGGATCGTCGCCGGAGGCACCGGACCTTGGATCGTCACCGGAGGCTCTGGACCGTGGATCGTCGCCGGAGGCTCCGGACCTTGTATCGTCACCGGAGGCTCTGGACCGTGGATCGTCGCCGGAGGCCCCAGACCGTGGATCGTCGCCGGGGACTCCGGACCGCGGTTCGTCTCCGGGGACTCTGGACCGCAGACTGTCGCCGGGGACTCTGGACCGCAGACTGTCGCTGGAGGCTCTGGATGGAGGACAGTCGCTGGATGTTGCGGACCGTCTCAGGAGGTTCCGGACCGTGGACCGTGGAAACGTCGCCGGAAGCTCTGGACTGTGAAACGTCGCCGGAAGCTCTGGACTGGGAACTGTTGCCGGAAGCTCTGAACTGGGAACTGTCGCTGGAAGCTCTGGACTGGGAACTGTCACCGGAAGCTCTGGACTGTGGAGGCACACTGGAGGCCTGATGCGTGGGACCGGTACAGGTGGCACCGGGTTGATGACACGCACCTCAGGGCGAGTGCGGGGAGGAGGCACAGGACGTACTGGACTGTGGAGGCGCACTGCAGGCCTGATGCGTGGGACCGTTACAGGTGGCACCGGGCTGATGACACGCACCTCAGGGCGAGTGCGAGGAGGAGGCACAGGACATACTGGACTGTGGAGGCGCACTGGAGGTCTAGAGCGTAGAGTTGGCACAACCCATCCTGGCTGGATGCTCACTTTTGCCCGGCAAGTTCGGGGCGCTGGCACAGGACTCACTGGGCTGTGGAGGCGCACTGGCAACACAGTGCGTAGAGCCGGCGCAGGATATCCTGGACCGAGGAGGGGTACTGGAGACCAGGAGCGCTGAGCCGGCACAACCCGTCCTGGCTAGAAGCTCACTTTCGCACGGCAAGTGCGAGGAGCTGGCACAGAACGCACCGGGCTGTGGATGCGTACTGGAGGCACATTGCGTATCTCCGAAAAACATGGTGCCTGACTGGTCCCACACTCCTCACGGCGACTGTCTCGATCCAGACACCAAACCATCCACTCTACCTCATCCCTCCCCTCAACTATCTCACAATACTCCTCGCTCAGTCTATTTCAATATTCTTCTTCGCTCTCAGACTCGCCCCTCGGCTTCGCCGACCACTCCGTGTGCCCCCGCCAATTTACTTTTTGAGGCTCCCTTCCGTCGTGGCCGCGAACCCCGGTGTCGTCGTTGTCCTTCCTTCACCTCTTGCATCTGCTTCCATGGAAGGCTTTCGTCTCCTGCCATTATCTCCTCCCAGGCCCAGGATACCTGCTCCTCCTGGCCATATATGTGATATGTTTCCATCCTTTATTTTGGAATAGAAACCTTCAAAGAACAAAACAAGAAAGCGAACAAACGAAACGTGAAGCTATAATAATGCTCACAGGCAACTATGCATAGACAAGATCCCACCAAGCACAATGGGAAAATGGCTACCTAAATATGATCCCCAATCAAAGACAACGATAAACAGCTGCCTCTGATTGGGAACCATACCAGGCCAACATAGATATACAATTCCCCTAAATAACCCAGCCTTAGTCACACCCCGACCTAACCAACATAGAGAATAAACAGCTCTCTATGGCCAGGGCGTGACAAAGGCTACCCAAAACGTTTGACCCAAGTTAAACAATTTAAAGGCAAGGCTACCAAATACTAATTGAGTGTATGTAAACTTCTGACCCACTGGAATGTGATGAAAGAAATAAAAGCTGTAATAAATCATTCTCTCTACTATTATTCTAAACATAAAGTGGTAATCCTAACTGACCTAAGACAGGGAATTTTTACTTGGATTACATGTCAGGAATTGTGAAAAACTGAGTTTAAATGTATTTGGCTAAGGTGTATGTAAACTTCCGACTTCAACTGTCGACTATTGCAGCATAGATACTGGAGGCTGAGACGCGGGGGTCGGGGGACACTGTGGCCCTGTCCAACGACACCCCTGGACAGGGTCAACCAGACAGGATATAACCCCACACACTTTGCCAAAGCACAGCCCCCACACCTCTAGAGGGATATCAACAGACCACCAATTTACTACCCTCAGATGAGTCTGAGTATAGCCCTCTATAGCCCTGCCTCCAGCTGTTTTCTTAGAAATTCTAGGGACAATAAGGAGGCCTGCGTCTTGTGACCGTAGCATACGTGTAGGTATGTACCAAATCGGAGAGATGGGTAGGAGCAAGTCCATGTAATGCTTTGTAGGTTAACAGTAAAACCATGAAATTAGCCTTAACAGGAAGTCAGTAATATTACTGAAGTAACATGATACAATTTTTTGGTTCAAGTCAAGATTCTAGCAGCCGTATTTAGCACGAACTGAAGTTTATTTATCAGTTTAGCAGGAGAGTATATCATTGCACTAGTCTAATCTAGAATTGACAAAGGCATTGTTTAGCTATTCTGCATTTTTGTGCACAATATTTCAGATTTTTGCAATGTTACGAAGATGGTCACAGCTTATCACTGGCTGATATCATTACATACAAAATTGACAGTGATTTAATTAATAATTGACAAACTATAGTGAAGGCATTTATCAGTGCTGCTTCTGCTTGTTGGCAGTACGTGCTAACTGTGATCTCTATGTGTTTCAGGATGGTGGTGTTGATGAAATGGAATCAGTGCGGGTGCTGATGAAGGCAGACCCAGCTCGCAGGGAGAGTCTGCAGGCCGAGGCAGAGGTAGTCCCCATGGATGGAGAGCAGACCTGGCCCACTGATACTGAACTGCTGGAGGCTGAAGGTAAAGGGAGAGAGATGGCAGAGTTATACAGGGTCGTTACGTTGAATTACATGTTAGATCTATGGTCGCAGTGCTGTTGTTGGCATCCATTGTATGGGTACTTTGAACTGGTTCATGTCAACACATTGAGTTTATTATTGTCTCTGGGTTTACAATGTAATGAACTTCTTTCATAAATGTTCTCCTTCCCCCCTCGTCCTCCCCTCAGAGGTCAGAAAGAGCAAGCGTGCTATGAAGGTGCCTAAGGGGGCATCAGACTACCAGGCCACGTGGATTGTGGATGAGGAGGATGAGAATGGTGAGGAGGATGAAGTGAGCACGGACGATGAGGAGGATGATGACGCGATGATGGACGAATCCATAGATGAAGAGGACCTTGACTCTCAGGTGGTGTGTAGTGAATACAATCCACAGCCTGGGAAACTGAAAAGTCTGCACAGAAGAATAGTTATGTATGTGTTTGTTTACATGTTTGTTTACCCTCTGCCTGTTGCGATAGTGAAACCACTAAAGGAAAGCGTAAACAGTGTAAGGTGTAAGGAGAAGAGGGTGATCCTACAGTCTGAGTTGATTGTTGAGACGTCTGAGCTGATGTGGGGTGATGCGGAAGACGTCAGGGGGAAGCAGCTCAGACAGGACAGTGATTGGTGTCCGGACAGTGTGTGGTTGGGGGTGGAACAAAACAGTGTATATGTAACCCGTGGTTGGTCTGCGGCGCAGCACCACTGTTTGTTTTCTCAGTGTCTGCCTCTGGGCTGTAGTGCCAGGCTGCTCACCGTGGCAACAATAGTGTTTGGAGCAGGGGTCCCGAGAGAAGCCACCTGATTTCCTGCTCCGCGGACACAACTTCCTGTCTGGACCAAGGGAGGGACGGCCATTTATTTAAACAGCCTTGCTTGAAAGAAAGGGGGAAATTCGTCTTTGGAGAAAAGGTTCAGCTCCATTTATTTTCTTTAATCGTTATTAGAATGTGTTTGATGTTGGGGCTAGACAGGATTTAACATCTAGGAGATGTTAACAATGGAGGAAAGGGTGCTGGGGATGATCATGATTATTATTATTATTACAGCTGGAGTTGTTCTGAAGGTTGTGAATCGACCCCATGCAGTGTGGATCCCCCCCCCCCATGTATCTCTTGCTTACTCTAATGCCACTTCTGTGAGAACCACTTTTACACTTCCTTGGGCCAACACCATTAGGTTTATAAATAGTAGAGGTTGACCGATTATGATTTATCGACGCCGATACCGATTATTAGAGGACCAAATAAATAAAAAAATGTATTTGTAATAATGACAATTACAACAGTACTGAATGAGCACATATTTTAACTTAATGTAATACATCAATAAAATCAATTTAGCCTCAAGTAAATAATGAAACATGTTCAATTTGGTTTAAATAATGCAAAAACAAAGTGTTGGAGAAGAAAGGAAAAATGCAAAATGTGCCATGTAGGAAAGCTAACGTTTAAGTTCCTTGCTCAGGACATGAGAACATATGAAAGCTGGTGGTTCCTTTTAACATGAGTCTTCAATATTCCCAGGTAAGAAGTTTTAGGTTGTAGTTATTAAAGGAATTATAGGACTATTTCTCTCTATACCATTTGTATTTCATTAACCTTTGACTATTGGATGTTCTTATAGGCACTTTAGTATTGCCAGTGTGACAGTATAGCTTCTGTCCCTCTCCTCGCTCCTCCCTGGGCTTGAACCAGGAACACAATGACAACAGCCACCCTCGAAGCAGTGTTACCCATGCAGAACAAGGGGTACAACCACTCCAAGTCTCAGAGCGAGTGACATTTGAAACGCTATTAGCGCGCACCCAGCCAAATAGCTAGCCATTTCACATCGGTTACACCAGTCTAATCTCGGGAGTTGATAGGCTTGAAGTCATAAACGGCGCAATGCTTGATGCACAACAAAGAGCTGCTGGCCAAACGCATGAAAGTGCTGTTTGAATGAATGCTTATGAGCCTGCTGCCTTAAGTCAGACTGCTCTATAAAATCATAGACTTAGTTATAACATAATAACACACATAAATACGAGCATTAGGTCATTAATATGGTAAAATCCGGAAATCATCTCGAAAACAAGACATTTATTCTTTCAGTGAATTACGGAACCGTTCTGTATTTTATCTAATGGGTGGCATCCATAAGTCTAAATATTCCTGTCACATTGCACAACCTTCAATGTTATGTCATAATTACGTAAAATTCTGGCAAATTAGGCGGCCCAAACTGTTGCATATACACTGACTCTGCGTGCAATGAACGCAAGAGAAGTGGCACAATTTCACGTGGATTTCTTTTAGCTAAATATGCAGGTTTAAAACTATACACTTCTGTGTATTGATTTTAAGAAAGGCATTGATGTTCATGGTTGGGTACACATTGGAGCAATGATACGCACCGCATCGATTATATCCAACGCACGCTAGATTATATCCAACACACGCTAGATAAACTAGTAATATCATCGACCATGTGTAGTTAACTAGTGATTATGATTGATTGATTGTTTTTTATAAGATAAGTTTAATGCTCGCTAGCAACTTACCTTGGCTTACTGCATTCGCGTAACAGGCAGTCTCCTCGTGGAGTTGACAGTTCATGTCAGAGCAAAAACCAAGCCATGAGGTCGAAGAAATTGTCCGTAGAGCTCCGAGACAGGATTGTGTCAAGGCACAGATCTGGGGAAGGGTACCAAAACATTTCTGCAGCATTAAAGGTCCCCAAGAACACAATGGCTTCCATCATTCTTAAATGGAAGAGGTTTGGAACTACCAAGACTCTTCCTAGAGCTGTCAGCCTGGCCAATCTGAGATTAAGGTAGCCCCCCGCACCTCTCTAAGGGGTTGGGTTAAATGCGGAAGACACATTTAATTTGAATGCATTCTGTTGTACAACTGGCTAGGTATCCCCTTTCCCTTCCCAAACGGGGGTCTTGGTGCATCTGTGCAGCACTCCACCAATCAGGCCTTTATGGTAGAGTGACCAGACTGAAGCCACTCCTCAGTAAAAGGCACGTGACAGCCCACTTGGAGTTTGCCAAAAGGCAACTAAAGACTTTCAGATCATGAGAAACAAGATTCTCCTATCTGATGAAACCAAGATTGAGCTCTTTGGCCTGAATGCTAAGTGTCAGGTCTGGAGCAAACCTGGCACCATCCCTACAGTGAAGAATTGTGGTGGCAGCATCATGTTGTGGGGATATTTTTCAGCGGCAGGGACTGGGAGACTAGTCAGGATCGAGGCAAAGATGAACAAAGCAAAATACATAGAGATCCTTGATGAAAACCTGCTCCAGAGCGCTCAGAACCTTAGACTGGGACGACGAAGGTTCACATTCCAACATGACAACGACCCTAAGCATACAGCCAAGACAACGCAGGAGTGGGTACAGGACAAGTCTGAATGTCCTTGAGTGGCCCAGCCAGAGCCCGGACTTGAACCCGACCGACCGAACAGCTCTGGAGAAACCTGAAAATAGCTGTGCAGCAACCTGACAGAGCTTGAGAGGCTCTGCAGAGAAGAATGGAAGAAACTCTCCAAATACAGGTGTGCCAAGCTTGTAGCGTCATACCGAAGAAGATTGGAGGCTGTAATCGCTGTCAAAGATGCTTCAACAAAGTACTGAGGAAAGGGTCTGACGACTTATATAAATGTGATTTTTTTTTAAATTTAATTTGTAATAAATTAACAAACATTTCTAAACCTATTTTTGCTCTGTCGTTATGGGATATTGTGTGTAGATTGAAGAAAAACAAATTTTATCAATTTTAGAATAAGGCTGTAACCTAACAAAATATGGAAAAAGTCTGGTGTATATGATGTAGTATGTATATACAGTAGCTCTACAGTAGAAACTAGTGATGGGGGGATCGATACATTTGCATATCGGGATATTATTTTTGACAATATATTGTATTGACAATGTCGCAATATTATTTTTGCGCCAGATGACTGTACTTTCACCAAAATTCCAGCATATTTCCTTCATAGCTTGTTAAATAGGGAGCGAATTTTGTTTTCAGCACTTTTATTTCAATGTCTGAACAAAACTTGTTTTCTCATGGCTGTCTCTTGTCCCTCTGCAGCAGACATATAGTGAGCAATATGTTTGGAACATCGAGTCATAATAAAATCACAGTATCTAATCGCAATACATATAGAATTGTGAGAATCGCAATACATATAGAATTGTGAGAATCGCAATACATATAGAATTGTGAGAATCACAATACAATTCCCAGCCCTAGTAGATGCTGCCTCAGGTGGTGGTTCGGAGGAGGAGGAGGAGCTGAATTCCACATCAAACAAGGGTGGATCAGACCAGCGCTATGATGAGCACATGGATGAGGCAGAGGAAGGGGAGGGGTTAAAACGCTACAGGGAGGCTCGGGCCAATGAGATGTTCCCAGATGAAGTGGACACACCTCTAGACCAATCGGCTAAGAACAGGTAAGGGCATGACAATGATATTGTCTATCAAATACACAGTGGCCCCTTTTCCTTCAGTACTGTACAAGACCCTCTGCTCTTAATGTAGGCTACAACACAGCGGGGCCGTCTAAGCAAAATCATTCAAACGATCCATGAAAAAGACATGTAACATCCACAGTCACCCATGACTCACATACAGGTAACTGACAAAATAAAGGAAACGCCAACATAAAGTGTCTTAATAGGGCGTTGGGTCACCATGAGCCAGAACAGCTTCAGTGCCCCATGGCATATATTCTAAGTGTCTGGAACTCTATTGGAGGAATGCGACACCATTCTCACACGAGAAATTCCATAATTTGATGTTTTGTTGATGGTGGTGGAAAACACTGTCTCAGGCGCTCCAGAATCTCCTATAAGTGTTTGATTGGGTTGAGATCTGGTGACTGAGACACACACACACCGTTTAAACCCCCTATGGTCTTTTGAGACCCCTGAGATCTCTTCTAGCCGTAGTAGCCAAAATAATGGCAATTTCTGCATTTTTATACATAACCTTAAGCATGATGGGATGTTAATTGCTTAATTAACTCAGGAACCAAACCTGTGTGGAAGTACCTGCTTTCAATATACTTTGTGTCCCTCATTTACTCAAGTGTTTCCTTTATTTTGGTGGTTACCTGTACGTTGAGTTTATATTTACATTTGTAAAAATGGTCAAGCAGAATGTGATAACCTTGATGAACAGCTCATTTCCAGCCAGTGACTTGATCCTGGCCTCTGGTCAAAGAGTCAAAGCACTCCAAGATGTAACATTTCCTTTAGCAACACGCAAGGGAAAGTCTGAGGAGGGAGGAATGTACCAAACTTGTCTGAAACATCTGGTCATATGTAGTAGACAATGCCTTCGAGTTGTTAACGCCCAAACTTTACTTTCCAGGACGTCCTGGCCCAGCGTAATTATTTAGCTATACGTTGACGTTGCTAATTTCCTGTGTGCTCAGGTTCCAGCGTTACAGGGGCCTGAAGAGTTTCCGCTCCTCCCCCTGGAACCCTGTGGAAAACCTGCCTGCAGACTACTCCCGCATCTTCCAGTTTCAGAGCTTTGAGCGCACAGGCCGCCGCATACTAGCTGAGGCTGCTCAGGAGGAAGAGGGGGCCATGGTATGAGTCTGCCGTGTGTGTGTGTGACATCCTGTTTCAACCCTGTCCCCTCTCTGTGCCCCCCCATCCATTAACCCTGCTCTGCTCTCTAGGTGGGCTGGTATGTGACCCTCCATGTAGTGGATGTTCCCCCCACAGTGATGGAGAGTGTCCAGGCAGGCAGGCCTCTGGTGCTGGTCTCCTTACTGCCACATGAACAGAAGGTATACAGTATTGGCATACTCCTGAATGACTGTCTTAAGTCTGAAAGTTAAGAATTGTAACCCATTTCTGCTGTAAAATATGTTGCTAAAAGTGTACACAAACTACAGAAGAGTAATAGAAATTCTGAATATATATATATTTGTATATTAAAAAATATGCACTATATATACAAAAGTATGTGGACAGCCCTTCAAATTAGTGGCTATTTCAGCCACACCCGTTGTTGACAGGTATATAATATCGAGAGCACAGCCATGCTATCTCCATAGACAAACATTATACATTAGGCAGTAGAATGGTCTTACTGAAGAGCTCAGTGACTTTCAACATGACACCGTCATAGAAAATTCCAAAAAGTCAGTTTGTCTAATTTCTGCCCTGCTAGAGCTTCCCCGGTCAACTGTAAGTGCTGTTATTGTGGAGTGGAAACGTCTAGGAGCAACAACGGCTCAGCCGCAAAGTGGTAGGCCACACAAGCTCACAGAACAGGACCACCAAGTGCTGACGTATTAAAGGACGTATTAAAAATCGCCTGTCTTCGGTTGCAACACTCACTACTGAGTTGCAAACGGCCTCTGGAAGCAACGTCAGTACAATAGCTGTTCATCGGTAGCTTCATGAAATGGGTTTCCATGGCCAAGCAGCCGTACACAAGGCTAAGATCACCATGTGCAATACCAAGCGTCAGCTGGAGTGGTGTAAAGCTCACCACCATTGGACTCTGGAGAGTGCAAGAGTTCAACTATCTGCTGGAGAGTTCAACTATGTGTCAAAAGTTTGGGAAAGCCCTTTCCTGTTCCAGCATGACAATGCCCACGTACACAAAGCGAGGTCCATACAGAAATGGTTTGTCGAGAGCGGTGTGGAAGAACTTGACTAGCCTGCACAGAGCACTGACCTCATTCCCATCAAACACCTTTGGCATGAATTGGAATGCTGACTGCGAGCCAGGCCTAATCTCCCAACATCAGTGCCCAACCTCACTAATGCTCTTGTGGCTGAATGGAAGCAAGTCCCTGCAGCAATATTTTAACATCTAGTGGAAAGCCTTCCCAGAAGAGTGGATGCTTTTATAGCAGCAAAGGGGGGACCAACTCCAAATGAATACCCATGATTTTAGAATGAGATGTTTGACGAGAACGTGTGTGTGTGTATTTGTGTGCGTGTGTACAGTGCCTTCGGAAAGTATTCAGACCCTTGGACTTTTTCCACATTTTGTTACGTTACAGCCTTATTCTAAAAATATATATTTTTAAAAATCCTCAGCATTCTACACACAATATCCCATAATGACAAAGAAAAACAGGTTTTTAGACATTTCTGCACATTTTTTTAAAGTAAAGTACAGAAATACATTATTTACATAATTATTCAGACCCTTTGCTATGAGACTCAATTGAGCTCAGGTGCATCCTGTTTCCATTGATCATCCTTGTTTTTTCTACAACTTGATTGGAGTCCACCTGTGGTCAATTCAATTGATTGGAATGATTCAAAGGAATTGTCCGTAGAGCTCCTAGACAGGATTGTGTCGAGGCACAGATCTGGGGAAGATATGTGACTCTTCTCAGACTCTTCCCAGAGCTGCCCGCCTGTCCAAACTGAGCAATCGGGGGAGAAAGACCTTGGTCAGGGAGGTGACTAAGAACCCAATGGTCACATTGACAGTGCTCTAGAACTCCTCTGTGGAGATGGGAGAACCTTCCAGAAGGACAACCATCTTTGCAGCACTCCACCAATCAGGCCTTTATGGTAGAGTGGCCAGACTTAAGCAACTCCTCAGTAAAATGGTTACAGCCCGCTTGGAGTTTGCCAAAAGTCACCGAAAGATTGTCAGACCATGAGAAACAAGATTCTCTGGTCTGATGAGTCCAAGATTGAACTCTTTGGCCTGTAAAATTTGCTAACATTTCTAAAATCCTGTTTTTGTTTTGTCATTATGGGGTGTTGTGTGTTGACTGATGAGTCTAATAACATGTGGAAAAAGTCAATGTGTCTGAATACTTTCCGAAGGCACTGTATGTAGATAGATAGAAGTTCTAATTCTAACAACCCTAGCTTCTGGTCTTATTAACACAATAGTTCATCAGAAACTATTCTTCCAGTTCCTTACCCCTTGGTTTCTTTCTATCCTCTGTGATCAGATGTCAGTGATGCACATGCTGTTGAGGAGACACTCCATCAACACAGACCCTATCAAGTCTCAAGAGGAGCTGGTGTTCCATTGTGGATTCAGGAGGTTCAGGGCCTGCACCATCTTCTCCCAGCACACATCAGGTTAGGGGACCTGGCTAAACTGCACCATTTATGTCTTGAACAAAATTATCTATTGAATAAAAAGTATGGCAAATATGCTGACATTGTGGGGAGTATTGTGAGTTGGCTAGCCTTCAGCACTTTAGCATTAACAAAGCAAGTGATGGAACCATGTCTACAGTCAGTGTTCGGCTCAGTGTTGTATCTAACCTGTGATTGGCTCTCTCTCCAGCCGACAAGCACAAGCTGGAGCATTTCCTTTCGAGATGACGCCCCCACGGTGGTTTCTGTAAAAGCCCCCATTACATTCCCCACCGCTGGGGTGCTGCTCTTCAGACAGAGGGAGGATAGTAAGGGCCTGGATAGAGTGATGTTTGGCTGAATTAGTATATCTATCTGTTTGAAGATGGGGAAGGCCAGAGGAACACACTGCCATGTTTTGCTTCTGTGTTCATATAAATGTTTGTGTATCTGATGTGTAGCTGAATTAGTATCTCTGCCTGTGTTTGAGCCTGTATCTCTCCTGGGCTCCCGAGTGATGCAGTGGTCTAACACACTGCATCTCAGTGCAAGAGGTGTCACTGTAGTACCTGGTTCGAATCCAGGCTGTATCACATCCAGCCGTGATTGGGAGTCCCATAGGGCGGTGCGCAATTTGCTCAGCGTTGTCTGAGTTTGGCCGGGGTAGGCCGGCATTGTAAAAAAAAAGGTTCTTAACTGACTTGCCTAATTAAATAAAAGTTAATAAATAATAATAAATACAATTGTCTCCCCCAGGCATGCAGAACCTGGTGGGTACAGGTAGTCTACTGAGCTGTGACCCCCAGCGTGTGGTACTGAAGAGGATCGTGTTGAGTGGACACCCTTTCAAGATCAACCACCGGTCCGCTCCCGCTCAGCCCAGTCAAAACTGTTCGCTGCCCTGGCCCCCCAATGGTGGAACAAACGCCCTCACGACGCCAGGACAGCGGAGTCAATCACCACCTTCCGGAGACACCTGAAACCCCACCTCTTTAAGGAATACCTAGGATAGGATAAGTAATCCCTCTCACCCCCCCCCCTTAAGTTTTAGATGCACTATTGTTAAGTGACTGTCCCACTGGATGTCATAAGGTGAATGCACCAATTGTAAGTCGCTCTGGATAAGAGCGTCTGCTAAATGACTTAAATGTAAATGTAAATGTATGTCTGCAGATACATGTTCTTCAACAGGGGTGAGGGGTCACTGAGCTGAGCACTACATGTTTCCCAATAATATCCCCATAACTTCTCACAGTCTGTTGCAAATGGCACCCCATTCCTTTGATAGTGCACTACTTTTGACCAGGGCCCATAGGTAGTGCACTATATAGAGAATCTGTACCATTTGGCACACAACTTCTGTCGTACTACCAATGTGGCGATGTAGGAAATGGCTCTGACTCACCTGTGGTTTACATGATGTATCTTCATTTGAACTGACCTCTGCTCTTTTCTCTCTGGTAGATGACATCCTGTGGTTTAAGCCTGTTGAGCTGAGAACCAAGTGGGGTTGGAGAGGACACATCAAGGAGGCCCTAGGTACAGAGAAAACATAAACCTTGTCAATATGTCGCTGGACATATGACCCCTATGTACCTCTTCCCCTGCCCTGGGTCAAGGGAGAAGGGACTCCCTTGACCAAGATGGCGTAGCAGTCGAACGTTTTGTCGTGTCGTCTCCCTTGTATATATCGTTTTTTATATTTTTTAAACATATTTTTCTTCGCATATCTTTTAAAACATTTTGTTAAACGTCAACTTCTCAATACTCTCCTGCAACCCGCCTCACCCAATGTAGGTATTTTCTTCTAAAGTACTTATATCTACTTTGGATCCGAAAGCCCTCAACTGAAGCTAGCCAGTTAACTACCAGCTAGCTACCAGCTATCAGTCAGCAAACCATTGCTAGCATCAGATAACCTTTAGCTCGGAAAGCTCTCGCCAGTTCGAACAACGCGACTCAAACCAGAGCATAACGGACCTATTATTTTTTAGCACCGGATTCCCACCGGATTCCCACCGCAAACGGAACATTTTCAGCTGGATTCTTCACAATTAGCTATCTAGCTAACCGCAACCCCGGATGATTACTCCTGGCTAGCGTTTCCACCCACTTAGCTTGAAGCTAGCTCAGCCAGAGCTCCTGTGCTACCACCGAAGCATACTCCTGGGCTACAATATCCGGACCCTCGACCGGTCTATCGATGTCACCGCATGAAGAGGAATAAACAGACTCACCCCATCGCGACGTCCTTGCTTGCTAATTCGGCCTGCTAACTGCTAGCTTGTTTAGCCCCGGTCCGCTAACTGCTACCTTGTTTAGCCCTGGCCCACTAACTGTTAGCCTGTTAGCACAGGCCTGCTAACCGTCTGAATCGCCGCGTCCCAAACACTTCCGGTAACCTGCCAATGTGATACGGAATCGCCATTATTTTTTATTTTTAGAACACACTCAAGAACCTCCAGAAGCTAACCAGCTAACTAGCTACAAGCTATTTAGTCATTGTTAGCCACTGCTAACTGTTTTTTAACCTGGATAACACTCGCCAGTCCAGCTTCCCTGCCCCATCCACCGCTGCCCCTCCTGGACACTGATCACTTGGCTACAAGGCTGAAGCGTGCTAGACTGTCCATTAATCACAGTACTCCATTCTGCTTGTTTATGTTTTATCTGTCGGCCCCAGCCGCACTCAGGCTCTGTGTGTAGTTAATCCGACCCCCCCTGCCGAGCCTACGCCATTTTACCTGCTGTTGTTGTGCTAGCTGATTAGCTGTTGTTGTCTCACCTACTGTTTTAGCTACTGTTTTAGCTAGCTCTCCCAATTCAACACCTGTGATTACTGTATGTCTCTCTCAAATGTCAATATGCCTTGTATACTGTTGTTCAGGTTAGTTATCATTGTTTTAGTTTACAATGGAGCCCCTAGATCCACTCTTCATACCCCTGATACCTCCTTTGTCCCACCTCCCACACATGCGGTGACCTCACCCATTACAACCAGCATGTCCAGAGATACAACCTCTCTCATCATCACCCAGTGCCTGGGCATACCTCCGCTGTACCCGCACCCCACCATACCGCTGTCTGCGCATTATGCCCTGAATATATTCTACCATGCCCAGAAATCTGCTCCTTTGATTCTCTGTCCCCAACACTCTAGGCAACCAGTTTTGATAGCCTTTAGCCGCACCCTCATACTACTACTCCTCTGTTCCGCGGGTGATGTGGAGGTAAACCCAGGCCCTGCATGTCCCCAGGCACCCTCATTTGTTGACTTCTGTGATCGAAAAAGCCTTGGTTTCATGCATGTCAACATCAGAAGCCTCCTCCCAAAGTTTGTTTTACTCACTGCTTTAGCACACTCTGCTAACCCTGATGTCCTTGCCGTGTCTGAATCCTGGCTCAGGAAGGCCACCAAAAATTCTGAGATTTCCATACCCAACTATAACATCTTCCGTCAAGATAGAACTTCCAAAGGGGGAGGAGTTGCAGTCTACTGCAGAGATAGCCTGCAAAGTAATGTCATACTTTCCAGGTCCATACCCAAACAGTTCGAACTACGAATCTTGAAAATTACTCTCTCCAGAAATAAGTCTCTCACTGTTGCCGCCTGCTACCGACCCCCCTCAGCACCCAGCTGTGCCCTGGACACCATTTGTGAATTGATTGCCCCCCATCTAGCTTCAGAGTTTGTTCTGTTAGGTGACCTAAACTGGGGTATGCTTAACACCCCGGCAGTCCTACAATCTAAGCTAGATGCCCTCAATCTCACACAAATCATCAAGGAACCCACCAGGTACAACCCTAAATCTGTAAACAAGGGCACCCTCATAGACGTCATCCTGACCAACTGGCCCTCCAAATACACCTCCGCTGTCTTCAACCAGGATCTCAGCGATCACTGCCTCATTGCCTGTATCCGCTACGGAGCCGCAGTCAAACGACCACCCCTCATCACTGTCAAACGCTCCCTAAAACACTTCTGTGAGCAGGCCTTTCTAATCGACCTGGCCCGGGTATCCTGGAAGGACATTGACCTCATCCTGTCAGTTGAGGATGCCTGGTCATTCTTTAAAAGTAACTTCCTCACCATTTTAGATAAGCATGCTCCGTTCAAAAAATGCAGAACTAAGAACAGATATAGCCCTTGGTTCACTCCAGACCTGACTGCCCTCGACCAGCACAAAAACATCCTGTGGCGGACTGCAATAGCATCGAACAGTCCCCGCGATATGCAACTGTTCAGGGAAGTCACGAACCAATACACGCAGTCAGTCAGGAAAGCTAAGGCCAGCTTCTTCAGGCAGAAGTTTGCATCCTGTAGCTCCAACTCCAAAAAGTTCTGGGACACTGTGAAGTCCATGGAGAACAAGAGCACCTCCTCCCAGCTGCCCACTGCACTGAGGCTAGGTAACACGATCACCACCGATAAATCCATGATTATCGAAAACTTCAACAAGCATTTCTCAACGGCTGGCCATGCTTTCCGCCTGGCTACTCCAACCTCAGCCAACAGCTCCCCCCCCCCCCCCGCAGCTACTCGCCCAAGCCTCTCCAGGTTCTCCTTTACCCAAATCCAGATAGCAGATGTTCTGAAAGAGCTGCAAAACCTGGACCCGTACAAATCAGCTGGGCTTGACAATCTGGACCCTCTATTTCTGAAACTATCCGCCGCCATTGTCGCAACCCCAGCCTGTTCAACCTCTCTTTCATATCGTCTGAGATCCCCAAGGACTGGAAATCCTGCCCTGCCTCGAAAGCTGCCACAGTCAGACCTATATCCATTCCCTCTTCAAAGTGGGGAGACACCCTGGACCCAAACTGTTACAGACCTATATCCATCCTGCCCTGCCTATCTAAGGTCTTCGAAAGCCAAGTGAACAAACAGGTCACTGACCATCTCGAATCCCACCGTACCTTCTCCGCTGTGCAATCTGGTTTCCGAGCCGGTCACGGGTGCACCTCAGCCACGCTCAAGGTACTAAACGATATCATTACCGCCATCGATAAAAGACAGTACTGTGCAGCCGTCTTCATCGACCTTGCCAACAAGGCTTTCGACTCGGTCAATCACCATATTCTTATCGGCAGACTCAGTAGCCTCGGTTTTTCGGATGACTGCCTTGCCTGGTTCACCAATTACTTTGCAGACAGAGTTCAGTGTGTCAAATCGGAGGGCATGCTGTCCGGTCCTCTGGAAGTCTCTATGGGGGTGCCACAGGGTTCAATCCTCGGGCCGACTCTTTTTTCTGTATATATCAATGATGTTGCTCTTGCTGCGGGCGATTCCCTGATCCACCTCTACGCAGACGACACCATTCTATATACTTCCGGACCGTCCTTGGACACTGTGCTATCTAACCTCCAAACGAGCTTCAATGCCATACAACACTCCTTCCGTGGCCTCCAACTGCTCTTAAACGCTAGTAAAACCAAATGCATGCTTTTCAACCGTTCGCTGCCTGCACCCGCACGCCTGACCAGCATCACCACCCTGGAAGGTTCCAACCTTGAATATGTGGATATCTATAAGTACCTAGGTGTCTGGCTAGACTGTAAACTCTCCTTTCAGACTCATATCAAACATCTCCAATTGAAAATCAAATCAAGAGTCGGCTTTCTATTCTGCAAACAAAGCCTCCTTCACTCACGCCGCCAAACTTACCCTAGTAAAACTGACTATCCTACCGATCCTCGACTTCGGCGATGTCATCTACAAAATTGCTTCCAACACTCTACTCAGCAAACTGGATGCAGTTTATCACTGTGCCATCCGTTTTGTCACTAAAGCACCTTAGACCACCCACCACTGCGACTTGTACGCTCTAGTCGGCTGGCCCTCGCTACATATTCGTTGCCAGACCCACTGGCTCCAGGTCATCTACAAGTCCATGCTAGGTAAAGCTCCGCCTTATCTCAGTTCACTGGTCACGATGGCAACACCCATCCGTAGCACGCGCTCCAGCAGGTGTATCTCACTGATCATCCCTAAAGCCAACACCTCATTTGGCCGCCTTTCGTTCCAGTTCTCTGCTGCCTGTGTCTGGAACTAATTGCAAAAATCGGTGAAGTTGGAGACTTTTATCTCCCTCACCAACTTCAAACATCTGCTATCTGAGCAGCTAACCGATCGCTGCAGCTGTACATAGTCTATCGGCAAACAGCCCACCCATTTTTACCTACCTCATCCCCATACTGTTTTTATTTATTTACTTTTCTGCTCTTTTGCACACCAATATCTCTACCTGTACATGACCATCTGATCATTTATCACTCCAGTGTTAATCTACAAAATTGTAATTATTTGCCTACCTCATGCCTTTCGCACACAATGTATATAGACTCCACTTTTTTCCTATTGTGTTATTGACTTGTTAATTGTTTACTCCATGTGTAACTCTATGTTGTCTGCTCACACTGCTATGCTTTATCTTGGCCAGGTCGCAGTTGCAAATGAGAACTTGTTCTCAACTAGCGTACCTTGTTAAATAAAGGTGGAGAAAAAAAAATGCTGGATGATTTTTACATAGAGTAGGTCTGTTGCAAGAGGTGTAATGTATGGGTTTTGGAGTCTGTTCTGATGGACTTGCATGGACTGTGGCGATGACATTTTCACTCCAAGAGAAGGATTGTCATTTGTATTAAATAAAACCAATCAGACCAAATCACTTGTTTATTTTTATTTCATTAGAAAACGTCCTTGTGGTCCAGTTTGTTTCCTGGCCATTAGATGGCAGCAGTGTATAAGAGGAAACAGGCTCTTTGTTGCAGTGACTGATAACTGGGTAGAACTGAACTCACTGATTATCTGAGATTCATGCACTGTCATGTCCCTGTACTCAAACACTAAAAACGTGAAAAAACACAAATAAAATGTTGAGGCATAATCAGAGGGAGCATGTTCAGATCAAGAATACTGTTGTACAGATTCCATTCTCAATTTCAACATGTTTGGCACATGAATTACACAGAAATAGATCATCTGCACAACAATGATCACAATTTTGGATGAACTAGCTTGCCTTTCCTATTTAGGTCCATTGCTCACTCTGTTTGGGGAAGTCTTCTCCAGCTCCTTCCACTGCCTTTCCTATTTAGGTCCATTGCTCACTCTGTTTGGGGAAGTCTTCTCCAGCTCCTTCCACTGCCTTTCCTATTTAGGTCCATTGCTCACTCTGTTTGGGGAAGTCTTCTCCAGCTCCTTCCACTGCCTTTCCTATTTAGGTCCATTGCTCACTCTGTTTGGGGAAGTCTTCTCCAGCTCCTTCCACTGCCTTTCCTATTTAGGTCCATTGCTCACTCTGTTTGGGGAAGTCTTCTCCAGCTCCTTCCACTGCCTTTCCTATTTAGGTCCATTGCTCACTCTGTTTGGGGAAGTCTTCTCCAGCTCCTTCCACTGCCTTTCCTATTTAGGTCCATTGCTCACTCTGTTTGGGGAAGTCTTCTCCAGCTCCTTCCACTGCCTTTCCTATTTAGGTCCATTGCTCACTCTGTTTGGGGAAGTCTTCTCCAGCTCCTTCCACTGCCTTTCCTATTTAGGTCCATTGCTCACTCTGTTTGGGGAAGTCTTCTCCAGCTCCTTCCACTGCCTTTCCTATTTAGGTCCATTGCTCACTCTGTTTGGGGAAGTCTTCTCCAGCTCCTTCCACTGCCTTTCCTATTTAGGTCCATTGCTCACTCTGTTTGGGAAGTCTTCTTCAGCTCCTTCCACTCTTTCCTATTTAGGTCCATTGCTCACTCTGTTTGGGGAAGTCTTCTCCAGCTCCTTCCACTGCCTTTCCTATTTAGGTCCATTGCTCACTCTGTTTGGGGAAGTCTTCTCCAGCTCCTTCCACTGCCTTTCCTATTTAGGTCCATTGCTCACTCTGTTTGGGGAAGTCTTCTCCAGCTCCTTCCACTGCCTTTCCTATTTAGGTCCATTGCTCACTCTGTTTGGGGAAGTCTTCTCCAGCTCCTTCCACTGCCTTTCCTATTTAGGTCCATTGCTCACTCTGTTTGGGAAGTCTTCTCCAGCTCCTTCCACTGCCTTTCCTATTTAGGTCCATTGCTCACTCTGTTTGGGAAGTCTTCTCCAGCTCCTTCCACTGCCTTTCCTATTTAGGTCCATTGCTCACTCTGTTTGGGGAAGTCTTCTCCAGCTCCTTCCACTGCCTTTCCTATTTAGGTCCATTGCTCACTCTGTTTGGGGAAGTCTTCTCCAGCTCCTTCCACTGCCTTTCCTATTTAGGTCCATTGCTCACTCTGTTTAGGGCTCACTCTGGAAGTCTTCTCCAGCTCCTTCCACTGCCTTTCCTATTTAGGTCCATTGCTCACTCTGTTTGGGGAAGTCTTCTCCAGCTCCTTCCACTGCCTTTCCTATTTAGGTCCATTGCTCACTCTGTTTGGGGAAGTCTTCTCCAGCTCCTTCCACTGCCTTTCCTATTTAGGTCCATTGCTCACTCTGTTTGGGGAAGTCTTCTCCAGCTCCTTCCACTGCCTTTCCTATTTAGGTCCATTGCTCACTCTGTTTGGGGAAGTCTTCTCCAGCTCCTTCCACTGCCTTTCCTATTTAGGTCCATTGCTCACTCTGTTTGGGGAAGTCTTCTCCAGCTCCTTCCACTGCCTTTCCTATTTAGGTCTTTACATTTTATTCCCATATTGTAATTGTTTTTTTTGTTTATTTTAAGCAGATAGTGTACATTTCTGACAAAACAATTTGTTCCTGTTCAATTAATTGTATTGATTGAAAAAGTTTATTCTAAACACTTGGTCGACTGCTTATATCCTCCACACTAGCTACAGTCAAACCTTTACACAGTGCACCGCCCCCATCTCCTCGGTTGTCTCTCCCCGACCTGAAGACTCCATTTCATCACCAGTCAGACTCAAGCAGAGAGCGCATGACCCCATGTTGGTCTCTCTGGTTCCCCAGCGCTCAACAGTTTTACATCCCTCCCCATCCTCATCTCATGCTTTATGCTCCTCAGAGAAACAGTGATTTATGAATTGTAATATTTATCATAAAACTGCGCTCTTGCATGCTTGCAGCTCCATTATTCATCCGGGGTCTCTGTTGGGACTGCACCAAAGAGGCATGCCAATATGTCTGGGAAACTAGAAGGTGAAGACTTGGGGTTGGAGAAGCGGAACATGATCCAAGAAATGGAGGGGATCAAAAGTTCACTGTGTACATTTTTTCATACTGCGAATTTGATTACAGTGTGGAAAAAGTTGAAAAATAAAGATTAAACAATCGCACGAGTAATGCCTCTTTATTGCCTTGGGGGGCACGCCGGGAGCCCTGGACAGTTTTTCTGAAACACTCCATTTATTATCAGCTTTTTTGTATTTACTCGTGTGGATGGAGGCAAGGGCACTGAACAGTGATGTGTTGAACACCTCTAGTTTAAAGCTGAAGGAAGGGGTGTGGTGTGGCTGTTCTAGCTCGCTGTTCATGATCAGGAGGGGGGGGGGGCAATATCCCCACCCGCCATGGAGAATGTCCTTAAAGTAACACGTAAAAGAATGGGACTATGTCTATAGACAGCGTACACAGAATTTCCCGCCGACACTATCAATTTGAAACAGATAAAAATGCAGTTGTTTAGAGACCAACGGCGATGTGGTAACACAGTGGAATCCAGCCTAAAAATAAGTGAAGTGTGTGCTTGGTACTGCTGGGTGCTGGCCATGGTCAGAAGGAGTTAACTAACGCGACTGACTGAGGCCTGCTCTGCTTGCTGCAGGAATGTCCTGTGGTTCCCAGTTCACTGCCACCACACTTAGCTGGCTCCCACTGAAGATATAATGGGTGAGATTTTTCCGTTGGATGTGTATAAAGAGAGAGGGGGCTAGTCAAGGAGTCAGAGATAAGGGAAGAACCCATCTAGGGGTGTTCAGATGGAGAGAGAGAATGCAAAAGGGATCTATAGAACTGGGAAATTAGAATAAGAGCTGAAGAGGAAGAGGGAGAGCTAGGTGATGTGGGTGAGGGAGAAGGAAAGCGAGAGTGTCTGGCGTTTATGGATAGCAGATGTGGCGCTGTGGGGTTTTGGCAGGGGCCAAGCACGCCTGAATCCCGCACCGGCTGGGTGGCACCGGGTTGAGAGGGAGGTCACTGCACCGCAGCACACAGCACATAAAACACAGAGAGGGAGAGAAGGGAGACTGCCTGGGCCTCACACACCAGCCTGGGACTCCAAGGCTGTGAGGGTGAGCCAATCACACTCACAAACACTATACATTCTTAGGTTGAGAAAAAACAATGATCTCTTAGACCTGGGATTTTAAAATTGGCCTGAGGTACTGCAAATGAGGTACAGCAAGGGGTCCACAATTGTGAAAAAAAATATTTGATGAATATCGCTAGCTGCAACAGAATACATACCATCGTGGATACAATTTGTATTTGTCTGTGTCCAGTATGAAGGACGTAATAGGTATTTTTATGAGTCAATGCTAACTAGCATTAGCGCAATGGCTGCAAGTTTACAGGAAAAGTTAGCATGCTAGCTATTCCTTTGATCCAACTCTGAGGATGTAGATAAAGGGCTTCCTTGACAAATTCTTGAACTATCCCTTTAATATGGAGGAAATTACAGTTATTGGTGCTAATTACATGGGTTTTTCTGTATAGACAATTCTTAGGCTGGCTGTCTAAGTGGTAATTTAGTTGACACTGAAAAACAGTTTGTGTCAACTTCAACAACCAAAACCAGATAGGAAGCATGCAAAAAAAGATATTGAACTATATATTTTTTTATTAATACCATCTTTGAGAACAAACTATCAAAATAAAAGCTAGACAGTCAGGGATAATATATATTTGTTTAATTAAACAGGCATTCAGGCCACATACCCATTGATTTTATTATAATGTTTGAGCAGAAGAACATAGCCTTTCGAATGGCAAAATGCATAGAATTGCAGGAAATTTGCTTTAAAACTGCTAAATTTTCTCTGAGCTCCATGCCAAACTGTAGAATTGGTGAAAATTTGCTTTACAACAGCAAAATGCTCTCTACGCCGACAAGATAACTTTCCCGTTCTAGTTAATAGACTACGTTAGAGTGAACTCTGGAGACGTCAAAATAATGAAACTATCTACTAAAATGTTCATTTAAGGGTTACGGTATAGGCAGGCATAAGCTAAGGAAAACAAACACAATTTAATTTTATCGATGGCAATTTGAATGCAGAGATACCGTGACAAGATCCTGAGGCCTATTGTCGTGCCATTCATTCACTGCTATCACCTTGTGTTTCAGCATGATAATGGAAGCTGAAAATGTCCCAGTTCTTCCATGGCCTGCATACTCACCAGACATATCACCAATTGAGCATGTTTGGGATGCTCCGGATCGATGTGTATGACAGCGTGTTACAGTTCCCGCCAATATCCAGCAACTTCACAAAGCCATTGAAGAGGAGTGGGACAACATTCCACAGGCCACAATCAACAGCCTGATCAACTCTATCAGAAGGAGATGTGTGGCGCTGCATGAGGCAAATAGTGGTCATACCAGATACTGAATGATTTTCTGATCCACGCCCCTTCTTTTTTTAAGGTATTTGTGACTAACAGATGCATATCTGTATTTCCAGTCATGTGAAATCCATAGATTAGGACCTAATGCATTTATTTAAATTGACTGATTTCCTTGTATGAACTGTTACTCAGTAAACTTTTAAATTGTTGCATGTTGCATTTATATTTTTGTTCAGTGTATTATTATTTTTTCATAACAGATGATGGGAGTCCCTGTGTCGCCGGTTTGCCTGGGAGGGGGTCCCTGGGTCGCCGGTTTGCCTGGGCGGGGGTCCCTGGGTCGCCGGTTTGCCTGGGAGGGGGGTGTCGGTTTGCCTGGGGGGTCCCTGGGTCGCCGGTTTGCCTGGGAGGGGGTCCCTGGGTCGCCGGTTTGCCTGGGCGGGGTTCCGTGGGTCGCCGGTTTGCCTGGGAGGGGGTCCCTGGGTCGCCGGTTTGCCTGGGCGGGGGTCCCTGGGTCGCCGGTTTGCCTGGGAGGGGGTCCCTGGGTCGCCGGTTTGCCTGGGCGGGGGTCCCTGGGTCGCCGGTTTGACTGGGCGGGGACTGGAGGCGGGGACCAGTCTTAGACCACTAGAAACCTAGTAAACTCGTAAATGATCAGTGCATCAAACAGTTAAGTAATGACACAGATTTCTTATGTCAAATGGATCAGTAATGTTCCCTCAGTGGTTGGTTCTCCATACAGTGAAACATATCATTTGATAATGTGGGTAGACTGGGAATGTTCAGCCACACCATAGCTCTGCATTGAACTCATGGCAGGATTGTTACAGCGATGCTAGAAAGTAGGCCAACCACATGTGGCCTGACCCATTCTTACACTGTCTATTTTCTTATTATCAATCCATCCTCAACACTTTAACACTGTGAACATACCAGACTAGGGCTGATAGAGGATCACACCGGACACATCTCTTACCTCACACTACCACTCTCACCATTAAGATATCACAATGTCTTATCATAAATCCTGTATTTCCCCCCGATTGAATATACTCTCCCAAACTTTTCTATCACCTCACACTTTATTTTGCTCTTTCCTTTACGATATCCCACCCTCTCTTTCTTGTTCCCCTTCTTTCTCCCCCTTAGCCTGGTCCTGACTCCCTGGTTCCTGGGGCCTGGCCAAGGCGTGTGTCCCTGGAGGAGCCAGCAAGGAGATGGAGAGAGGGGGCAGCGAGGGGGCGAAGAGACAGGCTCCAAAACCACAGCTGCAGCAGTCTTTCCTTCCCTCCTCTCTCTCTCTCTCTCTCTCTCTCTCTCTCTCTCTCTCTCTCTCTCCTGTCCTCTTTCCCTTCCCTTCCTCTCTCTCTGTCTCTCTTCTCCCTCTCTCTCTCTCTCTCTCTCTCTCTCTCTCTCTCTCTCTCTCTCTCTCTCTCTCTCTCTCTCTCTCTCTCTCTCTCTCTCTCTCTCTCTCTCTCTCTCTCTCTCTCTCTCTCTCTCTCTCTCTCTCTCTCTCTCTCTCTCTCTCTCTCTCTCTCTCTCTCTCTCTCTCTCTCTCTCTCTCTCCTGTCCTCTTTCCCTTCCCTTCACATTGTAAGGAACTGGCCTGGCACACTCCCCAGCTCTGCCATTAATCAGGGAGTGAGGGGTAGTTCAGCGTGTGTGTGTGTGTGTGTGTGTGTGTGTGTGTGTGTGTGTGTGTGTGTGTGTGTGTGTGTGTGTGTGTGTGTGTGTGTGTGTGTGTGTGTGTGTGTGTGTGTGTGTGTGTGTGTGTGTGTGTGTGTGTGTGTGTGTGTGTGTGTGTGTGTGTGTGTGCGCACATGTGGCTGAATGTGTGTGTTTATGCGTATGTTTGTGTGTGCTGATAGAGAGCTGGATGGAATGGGGGTGATGGTACAGAGACCAGGACCTCCCAACAAAGCTGAAGAGTTCACCCAGCGAGCGAAAGGGAGGGAGGCTGACAGACAAAAAGCCTGGTGTACAGATTGTGACTGCCAGTGAGAGACAGAGGACGAGCTAGATGATCTACAGAGAGGCAGAGATGGTCCAGGCCTTTCCCTATGTACATGACCCACATTCTTCAGGCAGAGAAGTGATGGGACTGTCTGTTATCCCCAGAATGACTCTTCTGCCCAAGACCAACATAACATTTTAAATACCTTTCACGAACACTTTGAGAATGTTCATGTGTGTGCAGCAGAGTGCAAATCAGGGACAAGATGCAAGTGTGTACGACAGGTAAGAAAGTACAGACATCATTATACAGGGACAGTTCCCTGAAGGAAAGCAGTTCATACAAAGTCCATGAGACCCCCCCCCCTCCAGTCCATGCCCCTCCGCCCTCCCTGCTCAACTCCCTCCCCTCCCTCCCCTCCAGTCCATGCCCCTCCGCCCTCCCTGGTCTATTCTCTCCCCTCCCTCCCCCTCCCTCTCCAGTCCATGCCCCTCCTCCCTCCCTGCTCAACTCCCTCCCCCTCCCTCCCCCTCCAGTCCATGCCCCTCCGTCCTCCCTCTTCAACTCCCCCTCCAGTCCATGCCCCTCCACCCTCCCTCTTCAACTCCCCTCCCCTCCAGTCCATGCCCCTCCGCCCTCCCTGTTCAACTCCCTCCCCTCCCTCCCCCTCCAGTCCATGCCCCTCCATCCTCCCTCTTCAACTCCCCTCCAGTCCATGCCCCTCCACCCTCCCTCTTCAACTCCCCTCCCCTCCAGTCCATGCCCCTCCGCCCTCCCTCTTCAACTCCCCTCCCCCTCCAGTCAATGCCCCTCCAACCTCCCTCTTCAACTCCGCTCCCCCTCCAGTCCATGCCCCTCCGCCCTCCCTCTTCAACTCCCCTCCCCCTCCAGTCCATGCCCCTCCACCCTCCCTCTTCAACTCCCTCCCCCTCCAGTCCATGCCCCTCCGCCCTCCCTCTTCAACTCCCCTCCCCCTCCAGTCAATGCCCCTCCACCCTCCCTCTTCAACTCCCCTCCCCTCCAGTCCATGCCCCTCCGCCCTCCCTCTTCAGCTCCCCTCCCCCTCCAGTCCATGCCCCTCCGCCCTCCCTCTTCAACTCCCCTCCCTCCCCTCATCCTCCAGGCCATGCCCCTCCGCCCTCCCTCTTCAACTCCCCTCCCCCCTCATCCTCCAGTCCATGCCCCTCCGCCCTCCCTCTTCAACTCCCCTCCCTCCCCCTCATCCTCCAGGCCATGCCCCTCCGCCCTCCCTCTTCAACTCCCCTCCCTCCCCTCATCTTCCAGTCCATGCCCCTCCGCCCTCCCTCTTCAACCCCCTCCCTCCCCTCATCCTCCAGGCCATGCCCCTCCGCCCTCCCTCTTCAACTCCCCTCCCTCCCCTTATCTTCCAGTCCATGCCCCTCCGCCCTCCCTCTTCAACTCCGCCCCCCTCCCTCCCCCCTCATCCTCCAGCCCTCCCTCACTCCCCTCCCTCCCCCTCATCCTCCAGCCATGCCCCTCCGCCCTCCCTCTTCAACTCCCCTCCCTCCCCCCTCATCCTCCAGTCCATACCCCTCTCCCATCTCTTCCCTGATTATCCAGGTGGGAGTGAAATGTGAAGAAAAAAAACACTTCCAACCTGCTCACCCCCCAACGGGCCTCCCAGAATGCCTATCTGCTGACATCACTAAGCAGAGACCTGGCAAGCCAATCTCTTTCCTGCTCTGTTCTGCTCTCCCCTTTCCTCTTGCTCTCGCTAGCGCTCCCTGCTTCCTGCCCTCATGATGTCACACACCATATGGTTTTCAGCGAGTATCAAGCCGGAAAAGAGATTTAGTCGGCCGAGAGGAGAGGAGAGAAAAGGAGGGGGGTGGAGCGGGTGTGTGGTGTACGTAGGACACTGAAAACAAAAGTTTGCTCTGTAAGTGGAAGGTAAAAGGAGAGGAGGAGGAGAAGAATAGGGGGTGAGAAGGAGAGGCTGAGAGGTAGAGGGGGTTTGAACTAGAGGGGGTGAGAAGGAAGAGGAGGTGAGAAGGGAAGGGCTATGCTGTGTGAGGCTAATGAGGACCAGAGACCACTCAGCGGACAGCCATATGCACCACAGACACCCAGCCGGCTGGCCTGCTCACACACGCACGCATGCACGCAGGCACGCACACACACACACACACACACACACACACACACACACACACACACACACACACACACACACACACACACACACACACACACACACACACACACACACACACACACACACACACACACACACACACACACACACACACACACACACACACACACACACACACACACACACACACACTCATTGGGATTACCAATATACTCCCCCTGCATGATGATCCACAGGAACCAACAAACTGTAGGTGCTGGGGCAGCCCTGAGGGACAGGACTGACAGCTGCACACCTCTGGAGCTACCCCAACCAACACTTCCACCTTGAGTGATAAACGTATCAAACGTATACGTTATGATAAACATACATTTTCACACCTCTGCAGTATGATTTGCAGAGATATTTCAATGCCACCAATTTACTCTTACCATAGCCATTTCTCTGAGAGGTGAATCTCCTACTATGCCTGTATTATCATAACTCATCCATGACTATTTCTAATCTGGATTTTTTTATGGCAAGATAATTGCTCACCACAGACAGAGGGTGAACTAGAATAGCGACCAAACAACACACAACAGCTCAGGACATTCAAATGACATGCCTTGCACGCCTATCCTCTAAAACTGTCGCAAAGCTGCTCATTACATTGACTTAAGAGAAGGGTGTGATTCAATTTTGAGCCTACCGTTCAATCTCTGGTGTAGGGTTGGTTCTCCAGGGGGAGTGCATTTGATAAGGACCGTGGCCATGTCCGCAGGGAGGGCAGGAGAGAAGGAAGAGTGGGGTGATGAGCCTGAGAGAGAGAGAGAGAGAGAGAGAGAGAGAGAGAGAGAGAGAGAGAGAGAGAGAGAGAGAGAGAGAGAGAGAGAGAGAGAGAGAGAGAGAGAGAGAGAGAGAGAGAGAGAGAGAGAGAGAGAGAGAGAGAGAGAGAGAGAGAGAGAGAGAGAGAGAGAGAGAGAGAGAGAGAGAGAGAGAGAGAGAATGAGCAGACTGCCCTGAGAGAGAAGAATAGAGAAAGTGGGAGAGAAAGACCCTTGGAAGGTTGGACTGGGAGCAGAGTGACGATAGATTCATCTGGTCTTGGTGTCTGGTGTAGGGCGGTGGGGTGCTAACTGCTAAGATGGCTGCAGGAGAACCATTCTATCCCCTGGTCCATCCCGCTCTGCTCTGCTCTGTACTGTCTTGACTGCAGCAGGCCACCTGCCAGACAATAATGGAGCAATAATAACTTGATTGGAATGTTATTAGTCACTCTGAGCGCAAATTGAAACAAGGTGCTCTGAGCCTTGGAGGGCTGGCGCCCTCGTATCTCCTCCTCACAACTGTCTGCAAAAAATTCCTAACTCATGTTGGGTCTACATCCATCCAAGTTGATCCAACCCTGCTCTAAAACACACACACACACAAACACAAAATTGCAGCCCTGACACAGTCGTAAATACACTGAGTGCACAAACATTAGGAACACCTGCTCTTTCCATGACATAGAGTGAAGTGCCTTTGAACGGAGTATGGTAGTAGGTGCTAGGCGCACCGGTTTGAGTATGTCAAGAACTGTAACACTGCTGGGTTTTTCACACTCAACATTTTCCCATGTGTATCAAGAAAGGTCCACCACCCAAAGGACAGCCAGCCAACTTGACACAACTGTGGGAAGCATTGGCGTCAACATGGGCCAGCATCCCTGTGGAACAGCGTTTGACACCTTGTAGAATCCATGCCCTGACAAATTGAATCTGTTCTGAGGGCAAAAGAGGTTGCAACTCAATTATTAGGAAGGTGACCCTGGAGGAAGTGGCTATGTATTCTGCATACACTCTCTCTCTCTGTCGCTTTTTCTCTCTGTCTCTCTCCCTCTCTCTCTCTCTCTCCCGCTCTCTCTCTCTCTGTTTTGTGTTCCAGCTCAGCACTCCTCAAACACAGTCCTTAATTCAATCATTGCTTACACCAGCAATTTGGAAGCTTTCTCAGTTCATTAAGAGTTCGATGTTTTAGATTTGTCCCACACCAGATTATGGTAAATTGTGTTTTAAAAAACTGAAGTTAAATGTCCAGTGCAAGCCTCTGGAGAGTGCTTGACATCTCAGATAAGGCCCTGTCTGGGAAGACCACTGTTATATCCAAACAGAGAGAGAAGAGAGGAGAGGGAAGAGGGAAGTGTACTTTAGGTCTACCTAACCAAATCAGCCAGAGTAGGAAGAGAAGTGAGAAACGTAATGTTGGCCTACCCAACAACCCACTTTTTCTGACAGTCTTGTTTTTTCTTATGCTGTGATATTCAGTACAAATACTAATATGTGTTTTACAACCACAACAAAACAACAACATTTGAATTAATAAAATGGTGTATTCCCATGTTATATTATTGTACTATACTATGAAAATGTATCAAAGCTCTCTCACAGATCCGTAGATGGCCCATATCCTTGTCTGGTTCCATTCTGCCCACCACTGTGACTGAGGTTATCAACAGTTCATCATGGGAACCTGGAAGTGAGAGACAATACCTCTCTCTCCTCTCCACCAAGCTAGGCCCGAGGCCTCGAGTGACTTTGACCACTCTAATGAAACAGCAGCCAGCAGCATCTTGAACTTGGATAATACCAAGAGGAAGACCCTGGATCAGAAGATTGTCAGCTGCTATTGTGATTGAAATACCACAGCACACGTTGGCTGAGACACGAATAGGCTTCTGCCCGGTAAGTGTCCTACTGAATCAACATCTTTTGTCTAAAGCGCAGCAACAAGATAATGAAATAATCAGGGATCCGTCCAGTGGTGTTCATAAATACCTGTAGCAACTCTTATCATATTGACATGGTGTTGGTCAGACAATGGGAGGATTGGGTGTTGGAGGGAGCAGTCACAATCCACAGCAAGGCCTATAGAATCTTCTATAGGGAACGGTTGAGTCGTTGTGATCATAAAAGATAAGACTGATTGAAACTCACTTTCAGTGACTCACTGATTGACCAAAATAACTACATCAACTTAATCAAATGTCTTCTGGAAACCTTGTTGATTTCTGTCATGTACAGTAAATATGAATTTTAGACACCTGCTAAATATTTGGTAGTTAGCACTATCAAATGAGAAGGTTAGACTAGTTTAGACATTCACAAACAAGTTGACATATCATTTCCTGTTCAAAATAGCAGATTGTCTAAAATAGACAGGATATGTTCAAAGGAACAACATATGAACCTCAATGTATCTGATTTTAATAATCCATCTAATTTAGCAAAAAAGGGTTATATATAGATAGTTAAAATTATTGTGGCCATGTTTGTGTCATTATTAAGGGGAAGAAATGACATCACATTAGAACGTTTTGGAACGAATTATGACTGGTATCGGTATGGTTTTGTGTGCTTTACTGATGGGTTGATCTGTTCTATGCGAAATCCATTGAGGTTGCCCCATTACACTGGCATGTCTGGTAATACAGTGAATCTGACAGAAAATGTTCACATACAGCTTGGAGTATGGATAAAGTATATACACTGAAAAAACAAAGCAATAGTGTAATATGGATTTTTCATAATTCCAAATATAATATAAGCACAAAGTGCAAATTAACTGGTTTAGCAGTGAATGACGGTACCTTTACGCAACGAAGGCTGCTGCTGCTGCGCATTACATCCTAGAATGCCAACCATTGGGTGTCGCTGTGGGCGCATCCACCCCGCCATAAACCTTGGTCTGATCGGACCCCGACCAAATCTGAAGAGGTGTCTGATATAGTACTATAGCACGTGAGAAATTAAAGAGTGTGCGGGACAGAGAGAACGGGCGAGCAGTGATAGAGAACAGGAGAAAGCACGGAAGAGGTTGCTAATAGCACGGAATTTTGGGCGAGTGAGCGTGGAAGTCTGGATGGGGGAATCCCGAGGAGGAGAACTCACAAACGGCCACGACACCAGACATGAATCCGAGGTGGGTAAATGACAGATGTGAGAGAGATAGAGAGAACGCGATGCCCTCCACTAGCCTCATGCATATTGACATCCCGTCTGGATACTTACTGCGACTTTAGGTGCATTTAGTCAGTGAAGGCAATAGGCTATAAAAGCTCCCCTACTTAAGTATATATTTATAAACCTTTTAAAAAACATTTGTGTCTGACAGCTGGCATGTATAGACTAAATTTACGCGTCCAGAGCTGGCATGTTATATTGCATTTTTAAAACGTTATATTATCGTGAGGTTGCTTAAAACAAAATCTCTCGTGAGCATCTCTAGGCCTATCTGAAATAATCTATTGAAGACAAGTTGCATTTTTTTTCCTGGAATGATTCGAGAGAGGAAACATGCCTTAGTAATTCAAAATAATGTTGTTAACGTATTAAGATGTTCGCGATAAGGGCAAAGGCCCATTCGCAGTGACAACTAACAGAAAGATTGAATAATTAGTAGCCAAAGATTGTATACATATAGTCAATTGATAGAAAAAAAATAATTTGACATATGCTCAGCTTCTAAAAGTTGTACAACTGATGTAAATGACAAAAGCTGGTTGAGAGAGATTTCACGATTTTCAGACTGTCAGTCAATAGTGCAACTATAACTGTGTACTAAAAATAGCAACGCCTAGGCTAAAATAATTTGTTATTGTACAAACATGATCCATTTCAGAAGTGTGTACTACTGAATTACTATAGGTCTGAAAACAAAAACAAACCTGCATAAAAGCCCTAAACAACCCTAACAGCTTCATTATGAATATATTGTAATTATTTTGAGCTAATTTACAGTACAATTTATGTGTACACTTAATCACCTGTTACTGCGAATATATTTAGCCTACCAAAAACATAGAGGTACCTTTTCCGTTCCAAAATAGGCCCACGTTTTACGCACGAAACAACGTTTACGCGCGAAAACAAATAAGGCCAATGACTACACCACTAGGTTACCATATAGTGGATGGTTGCAGGATTACCTTATAGTTATATTTGATGGATGGATAAAAATATCAGGGGACAGAGTTCTACTCCTCCCCGCCCACCTCTGTCAGTGCGCCGAGTCTCGCAGGATATGGACTGTGGCAGTTTACTTACTGTAAGCTCTTGTCTGCTTGTCTTTACGTAAGCAGGTGAGACGCGTTAGGCCTTGGGCTACAAACACTTGACACCAAACTCTAATGATGAGGTGGCTCTAAGTTAGCCAATGGGGGTTGGACTGTAGAATGTCACATCCGTATAGGATATCAAAGGTTCACTCACTAGGACTAGTACACAATTTTACTAGGACTAGTACACATTTTAAGCACTATCATAAGATTAACCTTATCAGTAGGTTTAATTGAAATATCCATTAACTAAAAGGGTGGAGTGTTGTAGATCAGTTTCAGTCAAATGGCATAAGAATAAACCAGCCATCATCTATCGGTGTGTAGGCTATTTCCTCATAGTCTAATTGTTGACAATGTGCATTTTTGTTACGGGTCTCATATGTCTCCAAACTTCAGTTCAGTGTAGGACTGCAGTGGGCCGTGTGATATACAATAAAGACCTGTCTCTTTAAGACGAAGCCGCGATGTGTTGTGAAGTTCAAGTGGGGGTCAGTTGAAGTTCCTGCCCTGGAGTTTACCTTTTAGTTTTATGAAAGACTGACATCACATGGGGCGCTAAAACACTTAGGGTGCATAGAGGCTCCATTATCATCCCCGCGCACGTTATTGCCTCGAAACAAAAAAAAATGCCGAGGAAATTACAAAATAAAATAGGAGGAAACTGATGCTGGACTAAAAGCACGTATTTTTGTATAGGAAGGGGTGAGAAAGAGAGGGAGTGGGGAGGGGCAGGGAGAGAGAGAGAGAGAGAGAGAGAGAGAGAGAGAGAGAGAGAGAGAGAGAGAGAGAGAGAGAGAGAGAGAGAGAGAGAGAGAGAGAGAGAGAGAGAGAGAGAACGAAGAGAGTAACAAGACATTCATAGCAATTAATAATAAAAAGAGTTGGCAGTCGTGCTTGGAAAACTGGCATGGTTTTTGGAGGCTGGCAGTTCAAAGTTGAAACGTCAGAAATTACTCCAAAAGACTGTTGAGATGATCATTAAGGGAGACTTAGATCGGGTGGCAGAAGAGATCGGGCATCCAGGTAACGTTTCAATACCAGCTTTTTAAAGTCCAGCACAGCTACAGATCAGGCAACATTATTGAGACCAATATTGAACTTTTTAGCTATCTTGATGTGAACATACGGGGTTTATCGCGCGTTTAGTGTTTGGTTAATTTGTGTGTCTTTTTTTAAAGCAAAACATAATCGCGTTTTCCTAATTTTGCGATGGAACCTCTTAGTCTATATATTTTTGTTTGTAAAAAGAAATGGTTGCTTATGTGAGGTATCTTTGGTTTAATTCAAACATTCTCATGTCCACTTGACCAAACTACGAATATCCTACATAACTGTATCATGCTAATAAATGGATAACTGGACTAAGTTCTGTAAAGCTACAGCAAGGTAAAATTTCTGTTGGATTATTTGCTGTGAAGTAGGCTTAGCCTATATGTCACCTATTGCCATAAGATGGTTGTGTAGTTATCTAGTTGTATACAGAAAACAGTGTAGTTAAGTCTCTGGGTGTTCAGCATGATGCCTCATCCTCAGTCAGAGGTAGGTTGATGCGGTGGGTCTCGGTGCAGAGTTCACACCCCACCACCGTGCAGCTATAGATCACAGCTCGCCTAGCATCGGACTTAATGAAGGGTTCATGGCACTTCTCACGTAGTTGATTTCTTATTATGGAGAGCGATGATTGCTTTATCTTCTGTACCTGTTCCGTTCCTCTCCCAACCCCTCTGTACCTTTATATGACAACATTTAAGTGCTGTCGTTTATTTAAACGTTCTGTTTAGATAAACGACAGCACTAAAATGTACAGAGAGTGTATGAAATACAGTTAATCCATCCAAAACATTTTGACAACACGTTACGCATGTATAGGCCTATGTCATAGGCAATCACTAATCTACAGTTATTTCGATGAAATGTAGGGCTGCTTGAATTTCCCTTTGTACATTGTTTGTGGAGGGGATTTAGTGTAGACTCATGTGGTTATCTGACTGAGATAACGATGGTGATTTGTCTAATGCGAGGACAAGATTACAAGAGTAGGGATGAGAGAAGGCGAGGTTTAGGATACCTAAATCATGTATATCATGTTAAAATGGTTTTGTTGTGGAAAATGTATCCTATCTTTTAAAGAAAATAGGCCTATAAACCTGAATAACAAATGACTTCTCAAATGGTCAATTTCTTAATACACAACGTATTTATTAAGACATGTTGTAAAGGTCTATAGCCTAATGGACGCATTGAGTATACATATCATTACATTTTCTAAAAAAGTTGACAGGGCTCAGGAGTAGACGAGTCTATTTTGTTAAAAGGACTTTGAGTTTGTAGGCCTATAGGCCTACTTCTCCTCTCGGTGTGTATTCAATCAAATCAATTGATTTAGTTAAGACATGGTTGCATAAAACTAGACTTATCTTTTACAACTTTACAAACTTTACTGCAGGCAAAATATAGTTTTAAAAATGAGGCAAATTTTTAAGTAAGGCTTTTCTTATACAAGTTAGTAGTGACAAGGAAACTAACAGCAAAAACGTATTATAAAAAAAATACAAAATATTTTTTAAGAAACCATTTTTCTCTGTCCATCGATAGGCCTTGAGTACTTTAATTTGGTTTTTGAGACATCGCTATAACAATTATGGTAATAAGGGATCGTTTTGTCAATTTGACAACTGCTATCACTGTGGCTCTGAGAAAGAGGCACATTTAATAACGGGGGATCATGTGAACATGTCTACGGCGGGATTATGAAAGGAAATCTGGGGGTCTGTATTCTAGAGAGACGAGGCGCGCAACTCGGGAGTTTCAGCTGAGTGTCTCATTTGAAATGCCCCTTATAAGGAAGTCAACGACAGAGCGAATGAATCAAACTCATATCCAAGATAAAGGCGTAGTTGCGTTGATAAGGTGACAGACTCATTTTGGCGGCTGTGCCTAACCATCTAAACTCACTTATCTAGCCTTCTGACGATAGAGGAAGTGTAAAATGCAAATGTCTCTGGCCTTGTCTAAAATCAAACAATGTCGATATAATTCGAGCCATCTCTCTGCACTGTTTAGGCTAAGCGCAGGACACCCAGCCCTTAGGCTACTTATAAAGCCTCAAGTGTGGGTTTCATTAAATACGGTTTCATGCTCTACTGCTTTTATACAACCCATTCACAAAAAGATCCTGCTACGTAAGGCCTTATAAGCTATAGAGCTCAGCGGCTCACAGACTTTCCTTGTGGTTTGACAGGGTTCATGCTACGCCAGTAAACAAAATGATAACTGCAATGATAGATAGTATTTCACAGCATCAAAACAACTAACGGTTTAGCTATTTCCCCAAATGTTCGTTTTTTACTCGAAACATTCATTTAGACTAAATAAAGCTTGCATTAAACACAATTAACATTTCATTTGCTGTCATTGAGTAGATATCTTTTTCTTTGCAACGTTAATTTATTATTATGTGCCTCAAATAAACCATTCTCAAACGAAAAAAGATAACACTGATGTCCCAGATCAATATTGTTGTGTTGGAAGT